>NC_067477.1:90421809-90600499 GCF_947179515.1 Apodemus sylvaticus | reverse complement strand
AAAGAAAGAAAGAAAGAAAGAAAGAAAGAAAGAAAAGGAAGGAAAGGAAGGAAGGAAAGAAAAGGAAGGAAGGAAGGAAAGGAAGGAAGGAATGAAAGGAGGGAAGGAAAGAAAGAAGGGCTGGAGAGATGGACTCAGCAGGAAGAGCAACTGACTACTCTTCCAGAGGTCCTGAGTTCAATTCCCAGCAACCACATGGTGGCTCACAACTATCTGTAATGGGATCTGACTGAAGACAGCTACAGTGTACTTACATATAATAATAAATAAATAAATCTTCTTAATAAAGAAAAAGAAAGAGAAAGGAAAAAGAAAGAGGCCAAATTAGATCATATTAAAAAGCAGATAAAGGCAGATTTATGTATTATTAGGAGGCAGCTTCGGGGTGAGTTTAACTGATCTCACAGGCAGAGATCAGTGAACTTGCACATCCAGGCTAAAGCAAGGGGGTTTCACAGAGTTTAGGCAAGATGGGATGACTGACAGGTCAGCTAGGAGCTGGGATTGGGTCCATCCATGTTCAGAAACAGAGCCCTTGAGTGGATACTCTTTGGGTGGGTTGCTGGGAGTGGGGGAGGCGAGGAATGATGACGTGTTCACCCAGCGTTTTTTCCAAGTGGTTGGGGGAGTTTCCTCTGTGCGGGCGGGGTTGGAGGAAGGGCAGATGGGGGTTTCCCAACTTGCGCAGGGGGATGAGCAGAGTTTCCAGGCTAACCAAGAAAAAGAAAGCAAAACAGATAGGGATGTGGCTTTATTAGTAGACTATTTATGTACCGTGTTCCAGGCCTTGGATTTTAATCCCTAGCACTGGAAAATCTTGGTGGGGCAGTACTAACCCACAGTTCCAAAACTCGGAAGTGTAGGCTACTGGGTCAGAAATTCAAAGTTACTGGATATCTAGTAAGTTCAAGGCCAGCCTAAAGTGCTATGAGAATTTATCTCAATAAAAGAAGGAGGAGGAAGAGGAGGAGGGGGAGGGGAAGGGAAGGAGGAGGAAGAGGAGAGGAGGAAGGGAGAAGGGAGGAGGAGGAGGGAGGAGGAAGGAGGAGGAGGAGGAGGAGGAGGAGGAGGAGGAGGAGGAGGAGGAGGGAGGAGGAGGAGGAGGAGGAGGAGAAAGGAATTCTCATCAGGGTTGCTCTGACATACACCAGCGTACTCTGTTTACAGCAGGATTAGGAAGAGAGTTTGCAAAGCACAGGATCCCAAGATTCTGATTCTACCGGGAAGGGCTGCCTGCTTCCTGCTGACAATGATACTTCAGATTTTTAGGGCTTATGGCACTGGCCCCCAAAGCCCACGGGTGTGCGCTGGAGGATGGAGCCTGTGGGGCTGTTTGGGTTACCGTGACCCCTGCGAACTAATGAGTGGCCTGGGTGAGCTGCAGAGCCTCTCCGCGCTGCTTACGCATCTTGAAAGGAAGGATTTTCATAGCAGCTACTACACTGACCTGTGGGGGATTAGCAAGCTAAGCCATGTGAATTCCTTAAAATTGATAGTTCTTAATCAGGGTTTGCCGTAATTAGTTACAGATAAACTGTGATGGCCTGGGGTGAAGCGCTCATCTTGGGACTCAGACACCTTGAGATATTGTCTAGGAATGTCCCCTAAGCACTGGGCGCCTTGAACACGATCAGAGCCTTCATGTGTCGCCAAGCAGAAGGGTTGTTGGACACCCGACTAGCATCTTGTTATAGGGAGAGAATAAACCGCTTGGATTCAAAGGCTTATCGCTGGAGCCTCCAGACTTGGGTGTCTGATGCCTGTAGGCATCCTGGGCTGTATCTGCCACAGTTCAGATAGGGGGCCAAGCAACCTGTCTCCTATGGGCACTGAGTCACATTACCACCATGCCTGCAATCGGTCAAAGGCCTCAGGCCTAGCTTCCTTTCCATTGTAGCTCTTTATTTAACTCCTACCTAGTGAATTCTGTAAAATCCCCTTGCTGGAATGTTGAGGCGGGGGTGCTGGCAGTTGTCCACAGGCCTCTGGGCAGTAGCCCCAGCCATGTCAGTGATTGACCCCTGTGAAGACACTGGGTCCTTGGCAGAGGGTCCAGCATGCACGCTATGTAATCACTGCCCTCAGGCAGCCCAGCACCTTGCTCAGTGGTAGCGTTGTAATTAGATGCTGCTGCTGAAGGGTGGTCCTTAGGCCAGGAGCATCTGTATCCCTGGATGGTCTAAGAGGTACATTTGTGTTTGTTATTTGGGAATGGGAATATTTAGGAATTGATTCAGGTCAGTTGGCAGTTGTATGCATAACAAGACAGTTTGTTATTCGTAGTTCCCAGGAGGTGGGGCCTGCTGTGTGTGCAGCTTCATATAGGAAATCAATGGCCCCATTAGGAGGCAGGAGCAGAAGAAAGAGAAAATGAAGGCAGAAGCTATTATTGAAGTTTCTGCAGAAAGAAATAGGCAGGGCAGAGAGAACTGGGTTAGAACTGACTAAGGCAGATCAAAGTGGGCTTCTAGTGTAAAGTCTATCCCTCCTTGTCTGGGGCCTGACCTTGGGACGATGAGGGGAGGAAGCAGTGGTCAGAATGTAGGGTGGATAAAGCAAGCAGTTGAGGACTGGGACTCAGGTTTGCATACACCAGGCACATTTGCAGGCCAGTTCTTTAACCTTCCCAGAAATTCACAGTCCTTGGTGGGACAGGCCTTAAAAATGGCAAAACATTACAAATAAAGAGAAGCAATACTGTGTGATGAAAATGCATTGACCCACAGATTCTAAGACCCTTTAAACAAGGTCCGTGGGTAAAATTTGAGAAGCCCTGCTCTACAGCACCTGCGGTGATGTTGGGTATTGTGAGCAGTCGGTGTCCTAAGATCCTCTGTGTGCAATTTAGAATCGTGACTGTGGGATTGTGAAACTAGGGACATCCCAAAAAGAGATGGACACCTAAACAGAGAGCAAAGAGAGTGCCCCATATGTTCTAGTGTCTTCTACCTCTTGAGTGTGTGCTGACATTCTTTTGATTATTATGAATGGTGAGTACCCTATTTATGCTTGGCACCGTGTGCAGACAAATGATACAAACTTATTTATGTGTGTATGTAGCAAAACTTATTTAGGAGTAAGGAAACCTACCAGATCATCAGGGGATAAAGATAAAAGTCAATATTAAACTCTCATTTTACAAGGAAAAACTTGATCAGTGAATTATGCAGTGACACCCTAGTTTCCTTCACCCTGAAATGGTGGTAACCCCCCAATTTTTCCTGAGGGAAAATAATAACACACACACACACACACACACACACACACACACACACCCTGGCTGACTAGTGTGACTCACATTTATCATCACAAAGGTTCACATAGGAGCCCTGCCTGATAATTGTGGATGAATGAGGCAGTTAGCTAGCTATAATGACAGAAAGAGATGCTTTAAAGAATCCAGTATTTGAGAATAAAGGAAGATGTAAAATCATTCCATTGAGTCCCTTTTGTTATGTTAGGTTTGGTTAGGTTAGATTAGGTTAAGTTAGATTAGGTTATGTTTGGATTGGTTTGTTATTACAGCACAGGGAAGGGGGATCAAGGTCTCCAGAGCCTCCCATTAGGTGAGTTCTTTCCCACGGATCCACTGCTCTGCCATCTCCCAACCCAGGCCATCTCCCAACCCAGAAGGGCATAGAGGCTTAAAAGCCAGTTAGCTTCATGAGCCTCCAAGCCTCCAGGGCAGGTGCAGGAGAGCAGGATTCAGGGTCAACCACTCCCCAAGGCTCTGGAGTTTACCCTCCGGCTTCCCCCCATCTTGCCACAGCACCTCCTTCCTCTTAGATCAGAGCCTAAACCTTGTACCCAGTCCCGCAGTGCTGACAGCAGCAGCCTTAGATTTTATTTCTGTTCTTTATTTATTTACGACGACTCCGGCCTTGTTGTAAAAGGATTTAAAGCTACTTGAAAGTTGCGAACAGCAGAGCAGGATAGAATAAATTGCAAGTAACTGAGAAAGAAGATGAGACAAAGGAATACATAGCTTGCAGAAACCTGGCCACTGCACTCCCTGCTTCTGCTGTGGGAGTGGCTAACCAAGTTCAGAGAGATGGGTGACAGGTTTGTTTTGTTTTGTTGTTTTGTTTTCTTTTGTTTTTGTATTTATGGTCCGTTTTCTTCATACACCAGCTAATCCCCCCCCCCAGCTGGTTTTAGGAGATCTCCCCCTTTGGTAACAGGGATTCTTTGAAATGGTACTGAGAACCTTAGGAGCATTCTGGCAGGGGTCATATTCTCAAGTTTGACTGGTATACTGATGGGTGCAATAGCAGAGGTGTTGTTATAGCTGTTTGAAACCTAGAACATTCAATACATTAGGTCATCCAGAACTGATGGCCTTCCTGACCCCCTTGTCATCTCACAGGCTTCGTGTCTCTTTTCATGAGAGTCTGGGAGTTCAGCCCAGGGCCTCTTGCATGAATCTTTTTGGCACATCTGTATACATACCCTGCAGGTGGTGAAGAGGGGTCTTAAATGCAGCCAGACCCAGTGCCCAGGGCTGTCCCCACTGCCTACCCACTCATCCATCAATCCTCTGAGTGGTTTGGCCTCTAGTGTAACAAATCATAAGTCCAGCTTCCTAGGGCTCTGAGTTCTCCATTCGGAGAATGGGTTTGTCCTCCATGGTCTCTGGACCCCTGCCTCACCCACAGACAGGCTTAGTTGAACAACCTGACACCTTGAGTCTTAACCTCTTACAGCCCTGGCTTTTTCAGTCCCATCCTGGATTCCTTTCCTGCAGAAAAATCCAAGCCAACCCTAGCCGGAACCCAGGATCTGAGATGGCTCTGGCCTTGGAGATATTTTGAAACTTGCTTTCGGGGATGTTCCTGTATCTGGCATTGATTAGATCCAAGGTGCTAAATACTCTGCAGAGCAGAGGATGATAGTTCCACTCTGTATGGAATTATCCTACCTAAAAATGCTGGATGCTTTCCTGCTGATAAACACTGCTTAGAAGGCAAGAAAACTAAATATTTACAGTCGTACAGTAGCATCAGGACAGTCATCTGCAGGCTTCTTGGTTTATGCCCAAGAGTTTACTGGGAGGAAATCACTGAATTATTTTTATCTACACAGTGTGGTCAGAAAGAATTACATTCGGCAGGGTCAGGCTCTGCTGGGAATAGTTTATTTCATTAGGCTAGAGTCCCACAGTCTGATCAAGCAGGAGCTCTCCTCGGGTCATTTGTTGGTGTCTATCTGAGTCTCAGTATGTTCTTAGCTTAAGTGGACAGCCCAGAGTTAGCAAGGACTCCATGCACTGCCACCGGGGCACACCACGGACACCAGAGGGGTGCTGGGGACCAGCACTGCATCTTTGAGCAGGAACTAACGGGATGCAGGATGCGTTTGGAAACTGAGCAGCTGGAATTAAGTAGTCTGTTGCCTCTCATAAAACACCAACCATGACACTCGTAGGCTTAAAAATCATTCTAAATCCAGTGACTAAGAAATAATTAAGGTTAGCTAGCCTTCAGACCCCTGGAGCCCGGTGCCTGCTGACCTCTGCTTTTTCTTTCCCTTTTTTATAGATTGGTTAATTATTTCCTGATTTATTCATCCTTTATCTAACACATTCGGAGTGCCTGTTAGTGCCAGGACTGAAATAAAGTCCTCTGCGCAAGCTCTTTTTGGAGTAGCGAAGGGGGCCAAAGTCATCCCTCAGTGCAGAGACACCGGCAGGGCTGAAGAGGAGGTGAAAATAGTGTGTTCTTTAAAAAAAAAAAAAATTGTCTTAGAAGCCAAGCATGGTGCACCGCTAGTCCCAGCACTCAGGGGAGGCAGGGAAGATATCTGTGAGTTCAAATCCAGCCTAGTCTATTTAGTGTGTTCTATCTAGGCCAGCCAGGGCTACATATATTAAGATCCATTCTCAGAACCAAAACAGACTAACAAAACCCACACAAAATATTTTAAAATTATTTATTTATTTTCAAACTTACTTACTTTGTTTTTTTCTTTTTCTCTTTCTTTCTTTCTTTCTTTCTTTCTTTCTTTCTTTCTTTCTTTCTTTCTTTCTTTCTTTCTTTCTTTCTTTCTTTCTTTCTTTCTTTCTTTTTTTGGCTTTTCGAGACAGGGTTTCTCTGTATATCCCTGGCTGTCCTGGAACTCACTCTGTAGACCAGGCTGGCCTCGAACTCAGAAATTCACCTGCCTCTGCCTCCCAGAGTGCTGGAATTATAGGCACACGCCACCACTGCCTGGCTGCAAGTATTTATTTATATTTCATATGGGAGGAGGTGTGCTTGTGCATGCTTGGTAGCAAGCGCCTTTACCAGCTGAGCTGAGCTATCTCACCCACCATGGGAAGGATACTTCTTGCCAGGCCAGGCAGAGGGCTAGATAGCAGGAATCCACTAGGTATCCAAAGTGCTCTAGTGTCTGAGCCCTGTCATGCAAGAGAACAAGGTGTTAAGGGAAAAGATGGACAGGCATTCTGGAGAAAGCCCTGTGGCAGCAAGTCACAGAATCAAGAAGCTCGGGATTCAGTCATCCGGGTTGGCAGGCGGAAAGGGTGCATGCAGGAAGGGTGGGCAGGAGCAGGTGTGCCTGGTGGGCCAAAGACACAGAGCACGGCACATTCCCAGGCCCTGATGCTGTCTGCAGCGCCAAGAGGGCATTAGAGAGCTCTCACATGCACAAGTCAATCAAAATAATTAAAAGCGAAAGGACTAGTAAGTTGACTCTTTTTTTTCCTTTTAAAGATTTATTTTATGTATATGAGTACACTGTGCATGTCTTTAGACACACCAGAAGAGGACATCGAATTTCATTACAGAGCCACCATGTGGTTGCTGGGAATTGAACTCAGAACTTCTAGAAGAGCAACGAGTGCTCTCAACCGCTGAGCCATCTCTCCAGCCCCATAAGTTGACTCTTATAGTCCAACATCTAGCTAGTTTTTCCTCCCCATAAATGCTTTGGGTAAACTGTGTCGAAGTACCAATAAAAGATATGCATGGCGTAAAGTGAGTAAAGTATCGTGGTAGCGAGTCCTGGGCATGGGCCTCAGTGGTGGAGCATTTGTCGAATGCGTGTAAGGTCCTGGGTTCGATTCCTTTGTGGGGGTTCGGGCATAGACGACAGTAGGGTAGCAAAGGAAATAGTATTCCGTTTCTGAATGATTTGATTTTTCTGGTAATTCTGACTAGGGTGGCACTGGAGAATGTGCTCCAGTTTGGAATGTAATAGACCTAACTCTACAGACTTAGGTTTTCTCTCTGCCTCTAAACATGGGAGTGGTAATACCAATCTGTGCTATCACTAGGATGAAGGAATGGAATTCCAGTGTTTTGTTTATTTAGTGCTTTTTTTCTTGTTTGTCTTTATATAGTACTAGCTTAACCCAGGGCAAGCTATAGATTATGGTCTGTACAAACCTGTTGGCACTAACAGAATGAAAAACACTCACAGATGACAGTTAATTAGTTAGACGGTAGAAAATGACAGAAGCCTTGTTCGTTTAACGTGTCCAATAGAAGCCTGTATTACTTTTTAGAGCGAGGGGCTTACAAACTACATCGTTGAAGAAGACAGAGGCTCAGTATCTGATAGAAACGTCTGCCTGTCTCCCATTCACCAGTGTTTGTGGTACACTGTCCTAAGATGGTCTGGCCAGGAGAAACTCAGAGTCTTTTGGTAGGAAACAGTTGCAATCTGAAAGATTCTAAAAGACTGACATGATGAGGATTTTAGTTCCTTCCTGACCACCTCGCTACCAGGCTTACTAAACATGGAGGGGTAGAGGTAGGCTCACTTCTACACTAAACCTGGGAACTTACCAAACTAACCATTTCACAAGTACAGAAAGTTAAACCAACCTGCTCTGTAGGCTTGGTAAAGGTCCAACCCTTCTAGAAATTGCAGCCAGGCCTTGTAAGAAAGGTCCTCCAGAGGAGCTCAGACATACTCCAAAGAGAAATTCTGCTTCCTGAGCACAGCCCTAGTGAACTGTACTGACAACTGGGTAGCCTCTGGAGCCATCCTGATTAGGATAATGAACAGTCAATGAGGGGTGTGGCCTTAAGGGCTTCTGAAAAACCTTTATCTTGAATACCTATAAGGTCACCAGTAAAAACCTCTTTAAGTGACATGCAGGGCACACCTCCATCTCAGTACTTCAGAGGTAAAAGCAGGAAGGTCAATTCAAAGCCAGCTTGGGCTACATGAAAGTCTATCTCAAAAACTAACACGTGAACAAACCATTTCTAGCATTCACTTATACTGTGTCACGTGTCTCACCAGTGAAATCTGTAATGTTGGCCAAAATGCAGAAAACCCTAAAGAAGTCACTTTGGGACTATGTCCTATCTTGATTCCTTCTAGGTCCCCAATTCTGACTTTGTAATTGTTGAGACAGTGGCTACCAAACACCCAAAGATAAAAAGCCTAGCCTAACTATTGTGTCCACCCAGTAAATCACAGGATAGAGTAACATTTCTCTTGGTTTTCTCTATGTGTGTACTATATTTTAAAAAATAAATATAAATATTGTACGCTAACCTGTTTCTCTATGCTATTCATAAGATATGACTCCAGGCTTAATGAACATGGAGGTGTAGAGGTGTGTGTGTGTGTGTGTGTGTGTGTGTGTGTGTTGTGTTTCTCTGTGTTTAGTTGAATCTGTCTTGAGCATAAGGCTGAGTATCCCTGGGAAAGCCACAGGTTACACTTGTCACCTTGGAGCCATCCACTCAGCCAGCATCTTTTGCTTTCAAAAATGTCCAGTAAGAACAATAAAATAAATAAGAAGAATAAAATAAGATGACTTCCTATTTTTAGGAAAAAATTCAGAAAGCTAGAGAGATGGCTTGGTGATTAAGATCACATATCGTTCTTGCAGAAGATCGGGTTCGAGTCCCAGCCCCAACTTGGTGGCTTACAGCTACCAGTAACAGCACTAGGGAACTTAACACCCTCTTCCATCTTTGTCCAGTTCCAGGAGGCATGTGGTGCACATACACTCTGGTAGGTACACATACATGCACATAAAAACAATAAATAAAATCTTTTGAAAAAAGAATTTAGTGTTACTTAATCAAGAGGACCACTTAGGGAAACAGTGTGTGGATCCTGTATCTCAGGGTCCTCAGCCTGTGAGCTTGGGCCAGTTGTTCATCTGGGTAAGTCGTGGCTTCCTCCTCTGTGGACAGAATAAGGACCTCACGTGCTAGAGTGCCTACCTCTGGCTGGGTCTGTAAGAGACGACAAGTATCTCAAGGATGTTCATGAACACAGAGAAGAGAACAGGACTAGCAATAAATAAAAATAATATTTTATTGTTGTTATTGATTGTTTTTACTTAACCCAACATGGTTTTAGCCCAGTATGATAGTGAATGCCTTTAATCCCAGGACGAAGGGGTCAGAGAGAAGAAGATCTCCTTGAGTTCCTGGACCAACCTGGTCTACCTAGCCAGTTCCAGGCCAGCCAAAGTTACGTAAGAGACCCACTCTCAAAATTAAAACATGTTGTTTGACTTGAATCGACTACAGTGTGGCATAAGCCAACTCTAGAATAGAGGTATGCGAATTCTAGACTTTTTCCTGTACAGAGGAGTGTCCTGTAGCCTGTGTGTGCCACAGAAGTGAACTGCTAAGCTGCCCAAGTGGTACTTACATGGCTTCTTACGTCCCCCAAAATAAAGCGCGGGCCAGGGAGAAGAAAAGCAGAAACCAGTATTTTACTTTGAAGTGCACTAATTAAATATTCCCCATACATTGAGAAAGGAAGCCAGTGTATACAGAGCTCAGTGTAGCTCAGTGGCAGAGTCCTAGGCTAGCACGTGTCATGCATAGGCCCTTTTGTTGGCACCACAACTAGATTTTAGGGTGGTTTTGTTTTGTTTGCTTTGCATTGATTTGTTTTGCTATTTCGAGACAGGACTCACAATTGTAGCCCAGACTCGTCTTCAGTTACCATCCTCCTGCCTCAGCTACCCAAGTACTGGAATGACAGACATGTACCATCGTGCTTAGCTTCAGCTGATCCTTCTGTATGAATAGAACGCCATTGAAAGCTTAAGAAAACTGGGGTGAGATACAAGTGAGAGCAGTGCCCAAAGAGGTACAGTCTTACATAGCACTGTGGAATGCTTTTACCAGGCAAAACTATACATTTTTTAAATCATAATTTTATTATAAAAGAAAATGCCTGGCAGAGCGATATATATATCTCAAATAATTTTCATTTGCCAATTAATTCAATGAAAAATAAAAAGTGGATTTCAGAATGAGCTCCAGGTCACCCTCAGGTTTGGAATTGGCCAGGTGAGATGGACAGCTCAACAGGTAAAGCTGCCAAGCTTGACGGCCTCAGTTCAGTCCTGGGGGGCCAGCGTGGGAGAAGATGAGAGCAAACTCCAGCAAGTTGTCTTCAGACACACACACACACACACACACACCAAATACCAAAGAAATAAACATTTTAAAACTTAAGAGGTTACCAAGAAGATTCAAAGTTTTTTTTTAGAAAGATTTCACTGTGAAGTTCACTGCCAAAGTTTCAGAAGAACTTTTTTTAAAAAAGTATTTTGGTGTAAAACCTTTTAGCTTTTCTGTGTTGTACATATCTATATGCATATATATATCTATATGTATATATATAGATATATCTATAGAGAGGGGAGATCTAACTCTGTATCCTTGAATATGCATATATTTTATATTTTCAAAGTAAAAATGGAATGCTTTTACAGACTTTGATTGGGGCCCTGCCTTTTCTTCATGTAGGATTATCATGATGGGCTGGTGTGTAACTCGATGGTAGAACTACCTAGCATGTAGGGTTTTATCATCAGCTGTAAAAATTAAAATTATTGTGAACATACTTCAGAAAATAGAGATGAACACCATCATGTGTATAACTTCCTAGCATTCCATTGGATGGATATGCCAATAATTTACTTAGCCAGTGCCTGTTTTCTTTCTTTCTTTTTTTTTTTTTTGTTGTTGTTTTGTGTTTTTTTTTTTGTTTTGTTTTGTTTTAGGCTTTTGGGGACACCAAAATTACCTCTTTTTTTTTGCTAGATAAAAATAATAATAAACAAATACATCAGTTTACCTACCACACATACAAATTTCATGAATTTTTTAAAAAATGCAACCACAAATTCCAGAGCTGAGAGCATCATGGGTGGAGACCACAGCTACTGCAATGCTGCTGAGGGCTTGAGGCACCTCACACACAGCGGGCCAGACCCACCTTTCCTAAAGCTCACTGCCCAGGGCCTCAGCAGTCAGAGCCCCAAATCATCAATTTATTTAATTCAAAGGAGCAAGCCATGTGCGTGGCAGGCATTTTTAAGTCGAAGATTCAACGGCACTTCAGGATCATGACTGCTGCTTCCGAGTTACTCAGTGGAAGTCTCGCTGAGAGCCTGTGCAGTGTGGAGCTGTACTGAGTACCAGACAGAGTCACCAGACACCAAATCACCGCATGCCAGCACCACACAGAGTCACCAGACACCAAATCACCGCATCCCAGCACCACACAGAGTCACCAGACACCAAATCACCGCATCCCAGCACCACACAGAGTCACCAGACACCAAATCACCGCATCCCAGCACCACACAGAGTCACCAGACACCAAATCACTGCATCCCAGCACCACACAGAGTCACCAGACACCAAATCACCGCATGCCAGCACCACACAGACTCATCAGACATCCTCAGCTCCTTGAGAGCGATTTGCTTGCCAATTAGTAACAGGCTGATTGGCCTAACTTCCAGTCGTGGGGTGCAGGTGGGAGGAGGGAGAGGGTTCTAAACAGGAGGACAGGACGTAGAGGCAAAAAAGAAATGACAGGATGTGGGGAACTAAAAGGGAAGGAGGAATGTGGGGACACTAGCTGTGTGCAGGGCAGATAACTTGGAGTGCTGCCTCTGTGTTTGCAAATGTTACTGCCCATTGAGAAAGTCCTGACCAAGATTTTAAACCATGAGAAAGAGAGAGGCTGGAGATATGGTTTGGGGTCTAAAAGCACATATTGCTTTTGCAGCAACACATAAAATAAGTAAATTCAAAATAAAAAAAAATAAGAAAAATGAGATGAGAAGGAAAGAGAGGAGAAAGGCAGGGAGGAGAGACAAGAAAAGACATCTAAGACCTTTTCAGATACTGAAAACCAGTATTACTCTTTTGTATTCAGATGTGCACAGGACTCAAGTTTTCTTAAAGTAGATGGATGTTGAAACTTTGACAGCACCAGTTGGAGGCCCTAAAGTCAGTCTTAAAGTGATAAATGCCTCAACATCACCTTAAAAAAGTGTTCAAAGTGCAATGTTTCCTGGGGGAATTGATCCCTGGAAGGCTGCCATCCTGTGACCAAAATCCTCAGGTGCTCTAGTACAATGGTACAGGAAGGGGCTGGATAACTCAGATACAGGGTGTTTAGCTGGTGTGTGCGTAAGGGTCTGGACTTGATCCCCTGCATCTGAAAAAGAAAAGGAAATTATGTTTTTGCATTTAATTCACATACCTCCTCTCATATGGCTTAGAACATCTCTAGTTAGATACAAGACTTAATACAAGGTTAGTACTGGAAATAGTTGTGCTAATAAGCAGGGCATGACACTGTATGCCTATGATCATCCCTATTTGAACTATGAATTCTTAGGGGGGAATATAAATTTCTTTTTTCTTATTACTTATTCACTTTATATTCTACTCACTGCCCCCTCCCAGTCACCCCCTTCCACAATCCTTCTCCCACCTTCTCCCCTCCCCCTTTGAACGGGTGGGCCCTCCCCCAGGTATCCCCCAACTTGGTACATCAAGTATCTGTGAGGCTAGGCACTTCCTCTCCCACCAAAGCCAGACAAGGCAGCCCAGCTAGAAGAGAATTTCCCACAGACAGGCCACAGCTTTTGAGATAGCCCCTACTCCAGGTGTTTGGTACTTACCTGAAGACCAAGCTGTACATCTGCTATATTTATGCAACAAATATAGCAGCCTAGGTCCAGCCTGTGTGTATACTTTGGTTGGTGGTTTAGACTCTGAGAACCCCAAGGGTCCAGGTTAGTTGACTCTGCTGGTCTTCCTATAGAGTCCCTATGCCCCTCAAGGCCTGCAATTCATTCCCCTATTCTTCCATAAGAATCCCCAAACTCCATCTGCCCTTTGGCGTTTTCATCTGTCTGAGTCAGCTGCTGGTGGAGCCTCTCAGAGGGCAGCCATGCTAGACTCCTGCAAGTATAACAGAGTATCTTTGATAGTGTCAGGGATTAGTGTGAGCCACAAGTTATAAAAACAGCAACTCTATTTTGTGGTGCTGGAGAGATGGCTTTGCAGTAAAAGCACTTGACTTATTGCAGAGGACTAGAGTTCTGTTCCCAGCTCCCATATCCAGGAGCTCCAAACCTCTCTGTCTTCTTCCCCAGGGACTCATGTGAGCATACTAACACACACACACACACACACACACACACACACAGAGAGAGAGAGAGAGAGAGAGAGAGAGAGAGGGAGGAGGGGGCAGGGGAGGGAGAGGGGGTGGAATAAAAAATACCTGCAGGCAGTGGTGGCACATGCCTTTGATCCCAGCACTTGGGAGGCAGAGGCAGGTGGATCTCAGAGTTTAGGGCCTGGACAATAGAGCAAGTTGTAGGACAGCCAGGGCTACACACAGAAATCCTGACTCAAAAAAAAACCTAAAAATATAAACAAATAAATAAGATAGATAGATAGATAGATAGATAGATAGATAGATAGATAGATAGAAAGATAGAAAGATAGAAAGATAGAGACAGACAGACTGAATAAATATAAAAACATCTAATTTGGCTGGCACTTGCCTAACATGTAAAAGGTCCCAAGATCCTTAGAACCACAAAAGAAAGGAAGGAAGGAAGGAAGAAAGGAAGGAAGGAAGGAAGGAAGGAAGGAAGGAAGGAAGGAAGGAAGGAAGGAAGGAAGATAATTCACCAAATCTGATATATGAATAATGTATTCACTTTGCAGATCTATATATTGATTCACATTTGCATTTTATTTAAAATGTATTAAAAACACACAACTAGGCTTCTGAGCTGTAGCTAGCATTAGCCTATCAGACTTGATGAGATAGAGAACTGGCCGGCAAAGACCTTCAGCCCAGTAGTCTAGACTCAAGTCACCCCATACTTATTGACCTTCACTCGAGTTGTTTTTCAAAGTCTAGTGCAGCCCTGGCTAATTCTAGCTCAAAGTGCCATTTTCCTCAAACATCTAAGGACTGGGGTCTTGTATGTGTAAAACTACTAACCTATGATGTTGGTTACAGTCACTTCGAACATGAACTAAAAAGCTGGTCACAAGTGTCTGGCAGACTTAGTCATGTGAATCCAGGAGATGGAGTGTGGAGTATTGAGTTAAGACACTAACTGGGAAGTCTGCAGGGCTGCCCCAGGGACTAGGACCTAAGGGTTCCAGCTGACCGTGAAGTCAGTAGAGGCCACAGTCATGAACATGCACATCATATGTAGGGAGCAAACAAAGTCCTAGGTAACTGTGTAACACTGGTATAGCCACGTCAATAACCCCTATACCTCGGATCCATAGATGTGGCAAAGCCTTCCCAGAGTGAGTCTCAGAGAGATGACAAACCCTTCCTAGTTTGAGTGAAAATGTTGGCAGTTCATGAAAAAAAATTCACGGTACCTTTCTTCTCCAGATGTTTGTTACCTAAAGTCCACAGGCACTAGCTAAGCCTGACTCCCTGTTCACCTGTATACAGTAATTCTGCTTCCTTGTCTATCTGTATACAGCAACGGCATCCTCCTATAGAAAATAATCTTTCAGGGTGCTGTGACTTCTCATCAGAGAACCCAGCCTACTCTATCCCAGTTTTTCCTTATGCTTCTATGTCTGTCTGTCCCTTCTTCATTCCCTTGTTGTCCTCTTCAGGGACAGTCCCTAGAGCCATCCTGGAAATCTTACTTTTCTGTGTACTTACCATGAAGACCTCTTTTTCCTCACACCAGATATTTAAAAGACTGGACCAGTCCTTAACCAGCCGCCTCCTCTGCCCATTCCCCCTTCGCTCAGTGTAAATCTCAGAGCATGGACATGGGAGCTCTGTCATTTCCCTCAGTGATCCCGTTGTCCAGGGTTTGACATGCTGAAGGAATGTGCTCTATTACTGACTGCAGCCCATTTCTGTCTGTGGTCCACATCTTTCTGCTAGGTGATTTCTACTAACTTCTTGTTGCCAGCTGTTCCTCAGATTTCCAATTCTCTCTCTTTTTTCTATCTATCTATCTATCTATCTGTCTGTCTGTCTGTCTGTCTGTCTATCTATCTATCTATCTATCTATCTATCTATCTATCTATATCTATCCATCCATCTGTGTGGGACAGGGCCTCTGTATGTACCACTGGCTGTTTTGGAACTTGCTATGTAAACCAGGCACACAGAGTTTCATCTGTCTCTCTGCTTCTTGAGTGCTGGGATTAGAGACATGTCTGGGACTACTTATTTATTTCGTTGTTCATTATTTTATGTGTGTGAAGGTGTACACATGCCACTGTGTGTGTGTGTGTGTGTGTGTGTGTGTGTGTGTGTGTGTAAAGGTCAGAGATAACTTTCAGGGGTCAGTTCTCTCCTTCCAACGTGTGGCTTCTAGGGATGGAACTCAGGGCGTCAGCCTTGGTGGCATCTCTCTGGCCCTGTTCTAATTTTAAACAGGCTACTCTGTCTTCCCTAAGTCTGACAGTGCCTGTCAAAGCATATACTCCACTTTTGAGCTTTATGACTCTATGCTCAGGAGGAGTCACGTCTTACCTGGACATGCACACTTTGTGTCTTGTAAGCAAACACATTTTCCTGCCAAGATGTATGGTTTACAGAGTTCATACTCTTTCAGGCCACATGGAAGCAAATGCCATGCCATTCCTCAAACACCCTAAAATGACCCCCTTCAAAACGAGTGTTTACAAGCCACAAGAGACATCACACAGCCATCCCACCCAACCACAGAGCCTTTCCAGCCAGCAGGACATGCAGAGTCTGTGGTTCCGTATGCGGTGTTGATTACACTCAACATGAAGTCCGAATTGACACCCCGCTCTCCTAGCTTTTACTTCCATAATTTTTGTGTTGTGTTTCAAAATAAAGTCATGAGATTGGTGGCGAAACATTCTAGAATTTTCTAGTCTTCATTCTTTATCAAGATGGGGTTTCTCTGTATTGTCCTGGCTGTTCAGGAATTCATTCTGTAGATCAGGATAGCCTAGAACTCAGGGAATCTCCTACCTCTGCCTTCTGAGTGCTTATCTTCCCTTCTTAACCAGATCCCTCCTGAATTCTATATTCAGCATCCCCAGTGCTGGCCCCCAAGTCTTCGGTTCCTGCCAAATAGCTTCATTTCCCCCACCCCCATTTCACCACAAAAACGTGAATTTTCATCTCAAAGTCAAAAAGTAATCTTTTTTTTTTCTGGAGCTAATTATGAGTGACTATGGCCTGGAAAGACAAATTCAGGTTTTCTCCAATACTACATTCCAAAGTAGTAATAGAACAAATAAACTCATGAATGCAGCCACTTTGGTGGTGTCCTGGTGGAATCGGGAGGTAGATGGGGCACTGTGGAGCAGGAAATCTCAGTTGTAGGGCCCAGATGCTATCTGAGGACATCCTGAGCCTTTCATTTTGTGAAAACCAGGGGTATGTTTGTACATCTCGAAAGTGTTACCTAATGGTCACATACACATGAGGGGAATAAATAGCTATGAATGGGGTTACAGATCTCCTGAGATAACTTGGCTCTGGGCCTGCGGCATTCCGTCCTCTCCTCAACACTAAATCAGCTAATCGGTTTTATAGAAACTTCAATGCAGTTCAGTACTTTGCAGGGACTTCCATGCCTACCTTTGACTCAAGCTTGCTGGCCATCGACAGTGCTACCACATCCCCTCAGAGAGACAACCAAAGCCTGTAGTAAACCTGCTTCAGGGTGCCCTGTAGCAGTTATGTCTTCTCTGCTTAGGCCATGAGTGTGTTCACTTTGCATGGAGAAGGAGACATTATGAGGGGCACCTTTGTGTGATTAAATACTTCCAGTGAGTCTCTATTGAAGAAAAAAAAAAAACCAAAACCCAAAACAAACAAACAAACAAACAAACATTCAGCAAAGGCTTATCTTTGAGCTCCAGGTTAAAAGATCTGCAAACCCAGAGCTCCTCTCCTAGCAAACGACTCATGGGCTTCCTAATGGGAAGTTTGGCCGGGCTACTCCTCCCTGTGTTCTTGTAGAATGGGTTTGGGTGAGGAACCAGGGGTAACAAGTGACCGAACAGATCAGAGAAAGATAAGATACAAACTGGGTGGAGAGACAGCTTCCATTGAAGCAATCTCTCTGCAGCACAGGTGTATGAAACTTACCTAACAGAATGAAAGCCATCTGTGTGGTGCCTGAGGGCCGCTGTCTGCTGCAGAAAGCCTCAGGGACAGGGAATACTAAGAGAATGAAGGGAAGTCTCACACATTTATAGTCAAGCTTTTTAGTTCTAGTGTTCTGTCTTCTGGAAACATGAGAGAGGCAAATGGGGCCTGGGCTGGAGATGGAAGGCCTGGTACTCAACAAATCATGGAGCCCTTCTGAATGTCTTTAAGTGAGAATGGGAATAACAGAGATTAGGGTGGTAGAATCCTCTCCTGGATGCCTGGCCTTGGCAAAGTCTAGCCTGTGCTTTCCTTTCGTGGGTGAGAATAGCACCTCTTGCCATCCACCTCACAAGAGGTGTCTACAACCAAGGCCTATGGTATGCTTGACTTACAGACACATACATCAAATTGGATAGTGATAGAAGATGCTGATAGATGATATAGATAGGATAGATAGGTAGATAGACAGACTGACAGACAGACAGATGATAGATAATACAGAAGGTCCAAGTCTTCCTTAGGTTAAAATATCTACACCCTTGCCCCAGTTTTCATGAAATTTGGTTTTCCTAAATCCTTAAGGAACTCAAAAATTTAATCTGGTTAATTGTCTTGATCCTAAAGGTAGTATTTGGTGCATTCTGGGAGAAAATGCCAACAGTGTAGACTCCAGCCTTGATTAAGGATGCTGCACCCCAACACCCCTCGTCCCAAAGGGAGTCCTGATATAATCTCTAGAGGTGTGGCTCCAGCCTGGACCATGCTTCCAGTGTGTGGTCTCAATCTCATGTTTACAGTAGGCAACTTGGAAGCCTTTTTATTGCATTTAAAAAACAACATCAACAACAACATTCAATATGTCCCTTTCCCCCCATGGGATTTACTAATTTCCAGACTGCTAGAAATCATCAATATGTGCAAATTGTCTGTGCCAATCATATGAAAGATGCTTGAGGAAGCACCGGGTTCCTTCTGCTGATAACCACAATGTGTCATGTGACACCCACCCCCCCAATAAAATAGCTTAATGTCTTAACTACATTTTCAAGGTGCTAATCTTTTGCTGTTGTTATTTAAGTTCTTTTTAATTCTTAATTGCTCCCTGATTGCTTCAGGGCTCACTGAAACAGTTAACCAAACACTCACACGAGGCAGCCGTTTCGCTTTCTGCGCTTGTTGTTTTTGGCACTGGGTCAGTTCTATGAACTTCTGGTGTCCAACTGGTAGGACCTGAAACTCTGTGTTTAACAAGTGCCTGTAGTCAAAACAGTTGGCGTGTGGAGGCGAGGGGAGCTGGTACTACTGACTGCAGCCGATCAGCCGTCGGGTCGCGCACTGTGCAGAATACCGAATCAGGTTGCTCTGTTTTGCGGCTGGACTTTTGTTGTTTCCTTGTTTCGGAATTTTTTTCCTTCCTCTCTCTCTCTCTCTCTCTCTCTCTCTCTCTCTCTCTCTCTCTCTCTCTCACACACACACACACACACACACACACACTCAATTTTATGATGGCATCTGCACTAAAGTGGATCACTTCAGGTTTCAAAAGTACAACATGTTTACCGTCGTCGTAGCATCAGATTAAGTTGGCAGCCCGAGTCGTTCTGTAAGTGGTTTTAGTTTACATTTCTTCTTCTAGCAGGCTGTTTTGCATAATTTTGCTGATCCTGGGTTATTTATAGCCTTTTTTTTTTTTAAAGAAACGGGGATGTATGAGAGTTTCTGTTCCAACTGTAGAAAGTGAAATCCTCTTCTGTGCTGACAGAAGTGGCGCTGAGTGTGTGTGCAGCAACGCAGGCCATTGTCACTCGTGAAAAGTAATTTCTCTGAAAGGTCACTCCTAACACTCCCCAGCCGCCGACAGGGATAACGCGCCCCAGTTTGTCTGTCGTAGATTGAGTTGTTTTCTCTGGGTTGTCACAAAATGAAAGTGGTGATGCCATTTCCTCTGGGACGGACGCTCCGAAAGGGTTGGGCATTGTTTCCAACCTCTAAGAGGAGTTTGCTGTGCTTGTTTTGTCACACTCACGGGAGCAGTGTCATCTGGTGACCTGCAGCCTCTCCAGGAGCCAGTTGGCAAGTTTCAGGGTCGTGGGGGGGATGGGCTGGCGGAAGGATGGCAGAAGGGAAGTTCGTGGGTTGGAAAGTTTGTTCCCACTGAAATGACTGTAATACTGAGATGTTGACAGTACGCTAAAGAATGGATACTAGCCAGCCACTGCTGGGTGACATGCTCTCTCACAGGGATCTGTGTAGATTATCCTGCCTTGGGGGCTTCCAGGCGGGTTTGAATGAGAACTGAAATCAGCTCATCAGAAAATGCTGCGCCAGAATTAGCACTCTATAAAAAGTTTTTCCCATAATATTTACTAGAACCTTTGCCTAAAAATTGCTCTGCCTTGCCCACTGAATGGCTGCAAAATTAAATCAGCTCTTGATGGCTTACCTAGAGCACCTCCCATCTCCCAGGCTGCTGCTCCCGGAATTTGCATGGGTAAGTAGAATACTGATCAGCATAATGCGTGTGGAGTCCCAGGCTAATGGTCCAGGAGAACCCTGGAAATGAGACACTTCATTGTGCAGCGGGTTAAATATTTTAAACTAAACAAATCAAAAAGGGAGAGAGAGCAATAAACAGCGTGCAGGCCTGCTAGTGCAAGGACTTCAGAAGAGGAAGGGTGCTTTCATCGCACAACGCGGTTCCACACAGTCCAAAGTCCACTGTTCCCCCAACTCTTCCATGAGAAAGGAAGGTCAAAATGGAAATTTCCAAAGTAGTAAGCATGGTCATTGAGCCAAGGTTGGACGTTGTTGTTGCCATTTGAGGGCTATAGTTTCTTTTTCTCTTCCACATTTCACACATCCACAGAAAAGTATAATTTTTTCGGGGGGGGGGTTGAATCTCCTCTAACCTTGCAGAATGAAGCTGGCCTCCTGCTTCAGATCTTTTACTGTCTAGCACATGCTTTAATACAGGAGATGAAGAGAGAGGGCTGTCAGGACCAGCGTTAGCCATCAACTCTTCACCTGTTTGTTTCTCCATCTACGCTGGGCAAACTGGCTCCAGTGTGTGGTTAAGAAAGTTGTTCTGCCAGGTGTAGTCGTGCGTGCATTCTTTATAACTACAACATTTGGGGAAGGAGGTAGGGAGTAGAAGCTGGCAGATCTTCTATATGAGTTTAAGGCAAGCTGCATCTACATAGCAAGTTCTAGGCAAGCTAGGACTACATATTAATACCTTGTCTCAACAAACATAGACATAAAAAGATGAGAGAAGCTCTGCTCTAATTAGATCCATTCTACCCCCAATTCAGCATATGGGAGGGAGCCCTGTCTTCTCCTCCCTGTCAGATTGGTAGGGGTGAGTGAGGCCCATCTTTTGTAGGTTTGTGGTTTGAAGTGCCTGTTGGGTCTGTGCATCTTAGCCATCTATAATTATGGCGTCTGCGAGCTCACTATGCAAATAGTCTTTTGGCCAGCATGAATGAAGAGAGACGTGGAGGGGACCTCCAGGCCTTTGTGTTGGAATGGAGACACGGTAGCAGTGCTGAAATGTTCCCATGTTGTTCTGCTTCAGGGTTTTGCATTTTGCATGGCTAGACCCTTGTCTATCTGGACATGTGAAGATGCCTTCTCAGCTCTGTGCCATAGAGCATGTCACCCTCCAAGCCCCTGCAGACATCTACCTGCTTATATCTTCCTTCCTCACTTTGGTTCTTACTCTTACAGATAGAGCTCAGTGACATATCTGTTTATTGCAGCTATGTCTGGTTGCAAAGTGGCAGTAACCCACTGAGTCTACTTCTCTTGCCTCGAGAATGGCTATGCCCATCCTGGGGACTGGCAGAATCCAGGAGTTCCACAGAACCTGGGGACAGATGCAACCTGGAGACTGTCAGTTCCCAGCGGTGGTAACATTGGACCAGATGCTTAATGTGGGTTCTTCAAACTAGTGAGGGTGCCGGTGCCTATCTTACCAGGCAGTGAATCCACTCACTCACTCCATAGCCTCGTCTTTTTCTGGAACCACATCAATAATACTCGGGTTAATCAGAACCTGTCAATGTAAGAGGTAAACCAGGAAAGGAAGTTGATTAAAGCAGTTGGCTACTTGCGGTCTGTGGCTTGAAGTCACCTGTTCTATGTCATCTGTGCCACCAGCACAGGTTTGCGGAGCAGCAGGATTTGCTGGAAAACAGCACCTAGTTGTACCCCCGTCGGACTTACTATACCTTAGAGCAGGGCAGACAGCACACTTGGGCTTTGAAGAGTTGTCTGCACTCCAGTAAGGTAAATGTGAGTGGCTTTGGAGCCAACCAGTTGCATTGGTTAGGGCTAGAGTGTAGTTTAAACAGCTGAAATGCATTTCCTAACAGTTCTGGGAACTGAACTCCAGATGGCCGTGCCAACAGGGCTGGTATCCCCTGAGGCCTTACAGATGGCCGTACCAGGCTTGGTGCCTTCTCAAGGTGCAGCCGATGAGTCTTTGGTGCCCGTCTTGTTTAAATAAGAACCCCAGTCCTGATGGATTAGGGCCTTTTCTTAATGGCCTCTTTCAAGACCTATCTCTGCCTATGGCTACAGTACTCTCTGGTTCTGGAGAATTAGAGACTTAACAGATGCATAGTGGGACCCTGCTCAACCCATAACCTGTCTCAGGTGCAGCAGCAGCCTCAGCATCGACCTTCATGACGAAGAGATAGTCTTCCGTGGGTGTGTTCCCATGCCCATGACTAGACATTGGGAACAGGAGTACCAACAAAAAACAAACAAAACTCCCAGTAATATCTTTTTTAAAATCACAGGAAAAAGCCCATAGTGGCCATGAATGTCTAAGATACCTTCATAATTCTGACTTTAGAGATTCCATCATCCCGTTGGTCTTAAGGGAGATTTACATAGAGGGAGCTGGAGGAGAACAGGTTCTGGACCAGTGGGATTCCAGAAATTATCTGGCTGGCTTTCTTGGCCTCTTTCTACCAGCACCTTTTTGGTCAAATTCCCTAATCTGTTCACAGATTCATTGCTCCAGTCTTCTCAGTGTCTTGCCAACAATTAGGTGTGTGTGTGTGTGTGTGTGTGTGTGTGTTTAATCTGCCCTTGTGTTCCTTGGATGTCGGGAGATCAGCCTGGGATAGACGAGGGCAGGCAGTCTTCCTTGGGCCACCTCTTGCCTCCTGTTGTAACCACTGCCCTTTTCCCAAGGGCCCGAGGCTGGCAGTACCAGTTCTGTCAGTCTCTGCCCTGCTGGAGAGTATCTTTGGCATAGATTCTATACTAGGAGCCATCAGATGGCTTCTGACAATCCTTTACAAAATGTGGCCAAGGTCCTTTCATATTGAAGTTCATCCCTTCTCTGGAGAGGTTAGGGATGGAATGTTTCTGGACACCCTGACCACCTCAGAACCCAGAGCTGCTGTTCTTAGAAAACCCGTTTGTAAGATGGAAGGCTGGGGACTTGTGAGGATCGTGCTACACAGGAGCTAAGCACAACCTGCCAGATCGGATGGTGCTAATTGCATAGGTCTTGGTCTCAACAAAGAAGGTGATGACAGACTGTGCTTCTGAAGGCTGAGGGGCTCCTTGGCAAGTGGAGTGGAAGAAGCTCCATCCCTTCTTCTTAGGCCAGAATTGGGCCTGGTCTTTGTAAGAAAGAAACAACTGTTTCCAGGAAAGGAACTGGCGGGAGGGGCGGGGAGAGTGGGAGGAGTGGGGGTGGGGAGCTGTTCCCTTGCAGCTATCTGGTTGCCCTGTTCTCAAAGAGAAGCTCATCTCTAGGTCCCTCCTTGATTTGACAGGCAGGTTGCCAAACACTGGGTAGAGATGTTTTGTTGTGGTGGTTGTTATTTCTAAGTTATTTAGTCACAATCTTAGAATGGTTTGTTTATGTTTGCATAAGTTGGCTCAATTTGTTTTTATTTTTTTATTTTGTCTTTAGAGACAGGGTTTCTCTTTGTAGCCCTTGCTGTCCTGGAACTCGATCTGTAGATTAGGCTGGCCTCGAACTCAGAGATCTGCCTGTCTCTGCCTCTCAAGTGCTGGAATAAAAGGCATGTGCCACCACCACCCAGCATCAACATTTAGGTTTGTTTCACATGCCAGATCTCAACACTCCTCCCTCAGCCCTGGAGAGACAGGTCTGGTCACATCAGTAGGTAAGAACACTGGGATTCAGGCTCCAGCACTGAGTGTCTGAGCTCCCTCTATCCACTCCAGCTGCATAGTTTATGCATTGATGGTCCCTTGAAGACTGGGTGGGGAACTAGAAAAACCACCTCTTCAGTATACTGTGTCTTATAGTGACAGACACACATTTGATGGTTCTCTATGTGTGGTGCCCACTGTATTAGCTCTATCCAGAGAAGGGCTCTCGTGACATACCTGTGTCAGACTCACCCAGAGGATCCTTCCCGGGAAGATGGGCCAGTGGCACTCTTCCCTGACTGTACCACCCTTGGAGACAATGCTGTTCACGGTCATGGTTACTGGGACATGGCTGGGGCAGGTGTTTCAAGTTTCCAGGTGGTGAATGAATTCATCAATGACTTAGGGCCCATAAATATCTCAACAGGCTGGAACACTGGACCGAGTCCAGCAAGGTGACAGTTTTGAAGGGTACCCGTGGGTTGACACAACCTGAGAACAGTGTGCCCTGAGACTTAACAGTGGGGTTGTAGGAAAGAAAACCATCTGGACTGACCTTCCACTGTATTAATAGAGAATAATGTCCAATGAGCAGGCAGGACCTCAGCAGAGTTCACGAAAACACGTTCCCTTCCTAACTCTGCTTTGTGAGACATGCTGGGAACCAGAGAGAGCGTAGGACAGGGCAGGAGTCGAAGCAGAGTTTTCTGTGAAATGACTTTAAAAGGTGGCTGGGCGTGTTTACCCCAGAGGAGGAGGTAAGAGACGACCAAAGGTTCATGGTGGCCCTTAGGAGGAGAGTGGGACGGATGTGTGGGTATCCCAGAAGATCTGGGAAGGGCAGCTGCCCACCCTCACCATGCGGTGGTCACTGCCTTGTAGGTTGTCACCTACAAGGTGCCTACAGGAAGCCAGGCCTGCAGGTAGGGAGACAGCAATGTTGCAATGCTGGGAACCGCGAGTCTTTTTAACGTGTTTAGATCCGATAGTCCTAATTTCAAGCTGTATACCTGGGTCCCTGGATAGCAGTGCGCACTTGACTGGAAATGGCGGCTGTGTCAGGGTTGCATGAGCCACAGAGGGCACTTTTGTCTCCAAGTCCCATTTGCCAATGATCAGTGGAGCTGCCTGCAGTGAGTGTTGAGGTGAGTGTTCTTTGGATCCAAATTTATTTTATAAAGCAAAAACATTAAAATCAAAGCATCCCCCTGGCAGTAATAATGCACAGTACCTACCTGTCATTGGTACTTAACGAACGGGGACCCTGCTGCAGAGCAGAGAGGCAGGAGGGATGCCTCTTATGTCTTAAGACAAAGTAACACTTCTTCGTGGACCCAAATTGTCAGTGTTTGGGAGCTGCTGTCTTAGAATACCTGTTTGCTGCCTCCCGCTGACCACCTTAATTACCTTAACTTAAAAATTACCCCGATTAATCGACTCCAAGCAGGGTTTGAAGGTAACTCTCAGTTACCTTTAAGATAGATTGTTCTCTTTACAGCTTGCCCCAGAATTCATTCTGAGGGACTTTACCAGTATTATTGCAGAGGTGAAACTCACAAAACATAAAATTAACTATTCTAAGCCAAATAACTCACTGGCATTTAACTTACAGTCATGTTGTGTGGCCAGCCCTATCTAGTTTCAACACGTTTCTTTTCCCAGTGATAAGACTTCTTACCCACCAGGCAGTTCTTCCTCCTTCCTGCCACCCACAGCACCTGACAGCTACCAGTCAGTGTCTCTAAGGATCTGCCTCCTCGGGACGATGGCTAGAGATGGACACATACAGTGTGTCTGGTCTGGTGTGCTTGGCTTCTTTCGCTTCACACAGTGTTCCTGAGGTTCTTCCGTATTCTGGTATGCATCGTAGGTCATTCTTCTCCGTGGTGACAGAGCACCTCACGCGTGTCTATACGGCGTGTTTTAGTCACTCATCCATTACGGGGGTGGCTCTAAGTTTGACTTTATTTTTTTAACTTTTAGGCTTGTTTATTTTATCTCACATGTGTGAGTGTTTTCTCTGTATGTATGCCATGGTATATGTGTGTGCCTGCTGCCAGCAGAAGCCACCAGAGGGCATTGGAGCCCCTGGAATTGTAGTTACAGGTGTTTATGAGCCACTGTGAAAGTGCCGGAAACTGATCCTGGGTCTTCTGCAAGAACAAGTACTTTTAACTGCTGAGCCATCTCGCCAAAGGATTAGTTCTTGGGGCCTAGTGTCTGTCTGTCTGTCTGTTTGTTTTTTGAGACAGTCTTATTGTGTAGTTCTGGCTATCCTGGTACTCACAATGTAGAAGGCTGGCCTTGAACTCCTAGAGATCAAGCTTCACCTTCCTCGAGTACTGGAGATCAAAGGTGTGTGCCACCAAACCTGGTCCCCGTTCTACATACACACACACACACACACACACACACACACACACACCTGGAGCAGAATTTCTTGTGTCATATGCTAATTCTATTTAATGTTTTAAAGAACAAAATTTAATTGCAGTGGACCTTACCATCTTAACTAGTTTTCTGTTTGTTTTGAGTCAGGGTTTCACTGTGTAGCCCTGGCTGACCTGAAACTCCCAGTACAGAACACATTCGCCTTGAATCTCAACTCAGAGATCTGCTTGCTTCTGCCTCCCAAGTATTGGGATTAAAAGCTCCTGGATCATCTTAACTAGTTTTAATGTGCAGCTCAAAGGCGTGTGGTACCATCAATGACTGCTTTACAATCATTGCTACTGCCGCCTCCAGAACTCCTGACTTTACCAAACAGACCCTGAAGCCACTAATAAAAACAAAAACAAACAAACAAAAAAAAAAAAACCTGACCCCTTCTTCTTCCCCCGACTCCTGGCAGTTGTCATTCCCGTGTGCCCGAATTTGACTACGAAGCTGCTTCATGTCTATGGAATCCTACGGAATGTGGATTTTCCATAGCTGGTCAATTTCACCTAGTTTGATGGCTTCAGGACTCAGCTATAGGATAAAGTGTCAGAATCTCCTTCCTTGTTAAGGCTGAACACCACAATGGAATGGTTAGAGGTTTGTTTTGTTTTGTTTTAATAGTGCATTTATTTATTTGTTTGTTTGTTTATTTATTTATTTATTTAGAGTGTGTATGTGTGTGTGGGTGTGGGTGTGTGTATGTGTATGTGTGTGTGTGTGTGTGTGTGTGTAGGTCAGAAGACGACTTGTAGAAATTGTTTCTCCTATTTCACCGTGTGGGTCCTGCAGATTGAACTCAGGAGATCGGGCTTGATAGCAAGTGCCGCCGGCATCAGACGAGACGTCTTACCTGATGCTTAGTGCCGCCAACCTGACAAAATCTAGCATCACCCGGGAAGAGAGTTTCAATGAGATGTTGTCTAGATAAGATGGTTCTATGATCACTCCTGAAAGTGGCCATCTTGATTTTGTTAAGGGGGTTTGTTGGGGTGGGAAGACTCACTGTGAGTGACCCCGTAAGGGATCGGGAACTGTGTGAGCAGTGCAGAGAAAGCCAGCTGAGCAGTAAGCATGCGCGCCTTCACTGCGCTTTGTTTCTGCTTGTGTGTGTATTCTGTGTGTGTGTACGGGTGTGATATGACCGGCTTCTTGAACTCCTATTACTGTGGCTTACCTGCTGTGATGGTGTGTAGCCTTGAACAGTCAGCTAGAAGAACCCCTTCTTCCCATCGGTTGCTTTTGTTGTCTGGATATTTTATCACAGCATCAGAGATCTATCTCATTCTCGTGCACTTGTGTGTACCTGCGGTGCGCATGCACGCACACACACACACCCACACACAGACACACACACAGACATAAGACACACAGACACACACAGACACACACACAGACACACAGATACACACACTGACAGACACACAGACACACACACACAGACACACAGACACACACACAGACACACAGACACACAGATACACACACAGACAGACACACAGACACAGACACACAGATACACACACACACAGACACACAGACACACACACACAGACACACAGACACACACACAGACATACACACAGACACACAGATACACACACAGACAGACACACAGGCACACACACACAGACACAGACACACACAGACACACACAGGCACACACACAGACACAGACACACACAGACACACACAGGCACACACACAGACACACACACACAGACACACAGACACACACACAGACACACACACACACAGGCACACAGGCATACACACACACACAGAGACACACAGACACACAGACACACACAGGCACACACACAGACACACACACAGACACACATACACACAGACACACACAGACACACACAGGCACACACACAGACACACACACACAGACACACAGAGGCACACAGACACACACAGACACACAGACACACACACAGACACACAGACACACAGACACACACAGGCACACACAGGCACACACACAGACACACACACACACACACAGGCACACACAGGCGCGCGCGCGCACACACACACACACACACACACACACACACACTGTGCACACGGAGGTCCACATATGCCATGTTTTGTATTCAGCTGTGAATACTCTTACTTTTATCTATTCGATCTTCTGAATGATGCTACTTTACAATACACATATAGGTATAGATAGCCATGAATGGAACGGCTAAATCATATTGTAATTCCATTTTAATATTTTGAGGAACTACCACACTGGTTTTCATTGCAGTTGTGCCCTTTTACATTCCAGACAGCAGTACACTGTGGCTCCATTTTCTCCTGGTCCTCACCAGCTCCTGTTCTGTTGTTCCTCTTTTGAAATAGCCACTCTAGTGTGCTGGAAGTGCTACCTCCTTGTAGGCTTGATTTGCATTTCTCTAATGGCTAATGAGGTAGAGCATCTCTGCGTATGCTCTCCTTAGCCATTTGTTTATCTGCTCTGCAGAAGTGTCCTTGGCACGGTTTTGAATTGGTCTGCCCCTTCCTGTTTTTGTGTTTAGAGTTACACTTCCAAACCTCCTGTTCCTCAGAAGCCACAGCAACGTACATGTTGCAGTTTATTATGTTAAGCCACCTGTTTGCTGGGAACTTAGGCCACCTACTTATTCTGTGGGCACCTGAGGTGAGGAGAAAGAAATGGCCGAGAGGCAAGAGTCTGAGTTCCAGAGAGCCAGAGTGCACCAGAAAAGCCGGCCAAGGGAAGTGTCCACCTCTGACCTCCCGGCCCTCCTGGAACTCTCAGCAGATACCAGGAGAGCTATTTCTGTTTGAGTCTGGCTCCCAGGCCATGGGGCTGCTTTTTCATCTGCACTGAACTGCTAAGCATTGCAACATCCAGCAGACATCTTCTTGGTCGTCTCCTAGGAAGGGTAATGGGCCCAAGGAGCCTTTGACCAGCTGGCCTAAAGTCCAGAGGACAGAGCTTGCAGCCTAACGCCTGGGAGCAGACTCTCTCCAGCCAAAGCTGCAAATGATCCAGAAAGGACCTCTGGCCAGGGGCTGGTCAACTCACACCCAGTCATCCACACCAACTCTATTCCAAGAAACAGAGCAGTAGACAGGGACCAGCTCAGCTGTTTGCAGTCAGAAACAGATTATGTCTACCTAATTCAGGGAAGAAGGTGTCTCTAAATCATTCTCCCTCAGAGACTCCCAGCCCTGGCTCTCTAACATTACCGAGCTGCCTAGTTGTCATAAGATGGCCTCTGCAAGGATGGCCTGGGATGAGGGGCAGTGTGTGAAATGGCCCCACCTCCCCTCAGCCTGAGATCTTCTTGAAGGCTTTGCTTCTCAGAGATTTGCATTCATTATTCCTTACTAAAAATCAGAAGCTGCTTACTTGGAAGTGACTTAAAGTTCCTCGGGTCTCAGCCAGGTTTTATAGATATGTTGGGTGAGACCCAACTGGGACCCTGATAGAAGAAAATGAGGTCTCAAATGTCATGTCCCAAAGAAACCCGGGAGAGGCTCACTCAGTAGCTGCACTCCCCATCCTATCTCTCCCCTTAACCCCTTCAGCCCAGGGGCTGGGCTTCCCTTCCCCTCCCCCGCTTCTCTTTTCTGGTAGAACCCAGCCACTTGGGCCACAGACTTGACTTTTGGCTCCACTCTTGACCTCTTGCTTGCCCTTCTCGTCTCTAGTTCCTCTCTTGGTTCACTTGCCCTCTCTCTTCTCTTCTCTCACACCTCACTGCCCTGGCCAGGCCCAGCCTTGACATCTGGACTATTCCAGATGGCCTCTGGCTGTTCTCTCCTTCATAATGACAATAAAACCCTTCTCAATTATACCCAGGGGCTGTCTGGTCTCCTCATGTCTCCATTTTTCATTCATCAAATACATTAGTTTATTGTTTGTTTGTTTGTCCTATATTGGGAGTCACCCAGGGCCTGGGTAGGTGGTGGTCTACTACTGAGCTGGGTGCTCAGTTCCAGTTTTGTTTTGTTTTTTGTTTGAGACAGTCTCACTATGTAATTTTGGCTGCCCTGGAACTTGCTGCATAGACAAGGCTGGCCTACAACTCGTAGGGGATCCACCTGCCTCTGCCTCCTGAGTGCTGAGATTAAAGGCATGAGCCACCATACTCAGCGTATTTTATTTGATTTTTGTTTTTCCATTGATTTAGTTTTGTGTTTGTTAATCATAGTGAAATTCACATGAAAGAATATTGACGCTGTGACCATGTGATCCTGTCGAGAGGTCGCGTAGAGCACAGTAGTGAGGCTTCACATGAGGCCCAAGCTTAACTCCAAATGCCAAAGCAAACTACAGTTGAGTGACATGAGCCCATTCACACCACTCCCAGGGGATACCCTACGCCCACTGCCCACCCTCATCTTTTCACAGCTGCCACTGATCGACCACTACCTGGCACTCTGTCTCTTGGGATATGCTTGGTCTGGGTATTTCATCCATATTAAGACATGTGACCAATCGCCTTGTGAAGCATTGTCCCTGTAAGGGCCGACCCCTCTCCCACAAGCTATCTGTCCTTTGCCACAGTCAGGGACTCTTCTAAGAATCCAGAATAGAGCCGCAGATGCTGGCTCCATCTATATGTGACAGTCTGGGATTGGAAGTGGGAAAATCAGGCATTCAAGGTCACCCTCAGCCACACGGAAATTTCAAGCCAGCCTGGGTTACATGAGAAATTATCTCAGGGGAGAAAAAATAACAATAATAAGAACAACAAAACAATGAAAAAGTCCAGAATGAATGAGAACTCTGCCGAAATCAATAGTGAAATTGTCCTTTGGGGGTTTTCCAATTATCATAACGGCCTCTAGTGTCATCAAAGCATATGGCCCAATAGGCACTGTCCTTTGGGATGGGTATTCCCTGTGGGGAAGGAGAGCAAAAGCCCAGAGGCATCTATCTGCAGACCACCCAGGACCCAGGCAGGTTGGACAGCAGCTCTGAGAGCTGGCTCAAGTGTGGCTGCTCTCCTAGAGACTGCAGGAGAAAGCCCCTGCCATCAAAACTCAGAGAGCTCCTCTGAGCCTCTGAGAAGCGGGCTTCTCACAGCTCGTGTGTGAGATTCAGGGAAACCCTCATTCATCTGCCAAATTCAGGACGCACCCCTGACTGCTCTGGCCTTGTCTTGCTGCCTTTCCTCAATCTCATCTGGGCGTGCTCTCTTAAAGGGGAAGTGAAGCATTATGACTGGCCAGGGCCCACAGCCAGGAAATGTCTACTAGAAGAGGGCCGTTGCCCAGCATGCCGTTGGCTCAGCCTCCTTATCCAAACGGCCAGGCTGCCTCTCCAGGAAGTGTAAGTGTGAACGCAGGGTATGGTGGCCTGCCACCCAGGATGGTGTGGGGCTGGACGCAGGTCACAGAAGAAAGTCTGGCAGGCGAAGAGTGCTGGCAGGCTGTGATGCATGCACTCGGAGAGATGAGCTTCTGTGCAGACCTGAGCTCCTGGTCTGTGGGCAGAAGCTGGAGCAGAGACAGGGCTGAAGCAGCCGATGGGGATAGCAGCTGCCTCAGAAAGAGGTCAGGAGTAGGAGGCTAGGGACTGATCTATTTTGGACAGCCCTGGTGGAGGCTCAAGCCTCAGGTCTGGGGAGGAGAGGAATGGAAATTTTTATAACACACCTTTGAGAGCACTGGGAAGCCAGCCCATCATAGCCCCTACTTTTTGCCACCCTCAGTCTGCAGCACTCACGTGCAGCTTGATCGGTACTTCATGCCTTTAGACACTGGGAGATTGCTTTTCTCGGTTGTTTCCATATGCTGTCTCTGTTAAGCAGTGCTTTGGGTCTTTTCAAACGGTGCACATGACTTGAAACTCAAGGTTGTGTTTCTATTCACATATGGCCCTCGGTCCAGCATGTACACCTTGTGAGCCCCATATATACCGTGTGGCCGTTCTGCCTCTGTCTCCCTGTTCATTGAGATCGGTAGTGTTGATGGCTTGCTTTCAAACTAGAATTTTGTTTCCTGCATGCCCGCAGAGCAGGGAAAGGGGTAGTTAGTACACATGCAGGCACCTGGTTTCTCACAAATACGCTGCAGAGTCAAGAAGGGGCATCAGGCCTCTGCTGTATCGTAGCTTTTTTCTGCCCCTGGAGTAACAAAAGTGTAGTTTTCAACAAAACAACTCAGGCTTTTCTCTCCGAGAGAAAGGGGAGAGGAAGGAGCAGAGAGGGGAAGGAGAAACGTGCGTCTCTGTGCGCATATGTTGACAGGCAGAACCACACCCTACTTCAAGACAACTTCCTGTTTGCCACTGCCAACTGCCACTCCAAGGAGAACAGACGTGGTTCCGTTAGTGGCTGCTGGGGGACCATGACAACCTGTTGGGTGAGTGGCTCTGAGTGACACTAGGAACTCAGCACTGAGTAGAGACTTTGAACCTTCTCTTGGAGGAGATCAGGCCCTGTGCTGTCCAAGTGGAGGTTGACACGGAAATAAAGCAGAGGTCGCCTGTCTTTTTCAACCTGTGTCCTCAAACAGCGTGCTCCCAGGATTCATGTGAATGGAAAATTTTCAAGTCAAGGGTTGGGAGAAGGCTGTGAACCATCCATCCACTTAGGGAAGCGACCACCTGTGATTTTTTTTTTAAAATCTATCTTTTCATATATCAAGAACTTTGTATTAAGGGATTTTATTGTTAATCATTCTAACATTATTTAGCAATGCATGTTATTAGGGCTCACTGGGGCAGGACCTGTGCTAAATGCCAGAGACAAACAAGACTCCTGCCTTCAAGGTGTGCCCATGTATGAGACAGTGAAACCAGCAGTTACAACATGTGATTGTCTACTGAGGGAGGGGCTCAGAGCGCCAGAAGCTTCCTGCTGAGTTACAATCTCTGATGTGGGTGATGTCTCCCTGATGTGTGTAGGGAACTGGGGTTCACGAGGTTAAATTATTAGCCCAAGTCACAGGGCTAATGAGTGACAGAGCTGGGATTTGAGCCCAGTTCTTTCTGATTCCAGAGACCATAGTGTTTGGTCTGTATTTCTGCTAACTCTCTGAGCCGGTGGAGCATGAATATTTCCTATGCAGAGCTTTTTCTAACAGTGCAGTCCGGAGGCCCGGCCTTTCTATCACAAGACTGAAGACACTCCTGGCATAACTCTGCACAGAGGCCTGGGCACTTCTCTGCCTCCTACCTCTGGGATCCGTGTCTGTGAGCTACAGGCAGATCATGCCACAGCAGACAGGAGCCTTGCTGTGCATGGCCCAAGTCGCTATGGTATGTACCATCAGACAGCCAGAGGCACCGAGTTCAGCGTTCAGGTATTTTCAGTATTAGGAATGCCTGCCAGGCATAGACATCAGAGATCCCCAGGATTGCATCGCCCACTTGTTAGCATCTGGCTGCATCTGCCCCTCTGTGCACCTTGGTTGAGGATGGGTTCAACTATGCCTATTTGCAGTGAGCTCAGTGGTTTATCCAAAAGCAGGAAGCTACCAGGGCCATGGTGACTTGTGTCCGACTCGCAGTGTGTATCCAGTACTTGGAGAACAGGGAGATGCCTATGGAGAAGGCAAATACAGAACGAGGAGGCCCCTTGGCAACCTGCCGCTGCCTGGTTGAGAGATGGGACCGGCTAAGGCAAGGAAAAGCCTTCTTATGTTTATTTGAATGTCGAATGTCGTTATTCTGAGATAGACTTACTATGTAACCTAGTCTGGTCTCCAACTCTCAATCCTCCTGCCTCAGTTTCCCAAGTGCTGGAAGCAGAGGTGTGTGGCACCACACCTGACACAAAAGGCTTAGCCCTTCCCGGAGGACCGCGGGCCTGGCTGAATGTAGAGGCCAGCAAGCCAGGCAAGGCAGGTGCTCTCAGAAGCGCAGGTCTGTCCCCTAGCCTCCGAGGGATGACACGTGATGGCCATCCTGGGGCCTGGAAAGTTCTATCTCCCACCTTTCACAAACTCTCTGCTTATTAAGACTCAGCCCATGGCAGTGTCTATGGTTTGACTGTGGTACAGTGCTCACGTTCTGGGGCGGGAATCCGCTCGGGATGCTTTCACAGAAGGGTGAGAGAATGGAGACAGGTGCCACTCCGTTCCCTCCCCTCCCTCCTCCCATATCTGCATCTCTTTCCCTCAGCTCTGCTCTTTCTGTTTAAGGAAGTTACAGGTTACAGCGAGCCCTTGGGCTGGTTTTGATTTTCTTTGTTTTTGTTTTTAAATCATTTCCCACATTGTATGACTTTAACATAACCAGAGTGTACTACCCAGTACCTCCCGTGTCCTTCCCTCTGCCCTCTTCTCCATATACTAATTATTAAGTAGTGATTAATCCTTACAAAGTATTTGTGATAACATTCCATTTCTCATAGATTAGCCATTTTATTTCACTTATACATTTTCTCAGACTGCGCTAGGCCTCTTACTGGTCATTTTCAATTGTCTTGTCTGTAGCATTATCATTATTATTATTATTACTGCAAACAATACTGCCGTGAATGCTTTTGAACTGTTTACCCTCCACTTTGAGGATATTTCCTTGAGGTCACTTTTTCAAGCTAAGGTGCCAGATTACCAGATCAAAGGCTGTAAATGTTTTTTGGTTTTTTTTTTTACTTCCTGTTATTATCACTGGGGTACACTCCAGGAAAAAAAAGATATCGTAATCCCTCAAGAGTACTCCCAGCAAGCATACGCATGCTTGCTTCTCGTGAGTTTCCCCTGTAGCCAAGCTGAGGGTCTGGTGAGAGCATCCCTGAGGGCTGAGGAAATTATTTGAGGCCCTGGAAAATCCCTGGGACTCCCCAGATGCTCCCCGGCAGTGCTGGCAGCAGAAGCGTGTGCCGTGTGCCTCGGTATGAAAGCAGAGCTGCCCGAGCAGGTGGGAGGAAGAATGCTTCTAAGAGCAAAGATAAGGAGCAGCCTTGGCTATCAAACTGTGTGCAGGAACCCTGAGGCAGCACTGAGAGGAGGAAGTGCATTCTCCGCCCGCTGGAGAAGTTGCCTTTGTAAAGTGTAGAGGGAAGGGGCTATCCCAGGCAAACAGCAGGAGGAAAGGGACACCAGCTTTGGGACCAGACAGACAAGCCTGGACTCTGCTTCCGGCTACTGAGGCCAGCACAGCCCTAGTCTTCGTTCATAACTGTGCTAAACTCCTGTCAGGTCTCCTGCTAGCAGGCCAGCAGTGTGTGAAGGTTTGAGAGGCACTGAGGGGCAGGAGCTAGGGTGGTGCCTGACATAGCAGGTAGATTCAAGAAATGGAGCTTTTGCTCTCAATTGAATGAATGGTGTGGGATGATCAAGATGGCTGAGGAAACGTTCGAAACTGAAGGATGCTAGGAAATGACCTGACTGGACTGAACTGAACTGAGTGGTGTAGCCCACTCACCCTCCATGAGTCTGTGTCAAATAACTTAGTGCCTGAGATAGCTCGTGGTAGCTGGCAGTGTGTAGGAGGGGTGAAAAGGTATGATAAAGTCCTATCTCTTTAAGGAACAAATTCCTCCCAAGTCACGTTGATCCTAACATTTGCTGGGGGTTGGGAGTGGGGGTGCAGGTATTGAGAAAGAGTTTCCTTGGCTATCCTGAAATTCTCTCTGTAGACCAGTCTAGCCTGGAACTCAGACCAGCCTTAAAGACATTGCCACCACACCAGACTAATGATTGGGAATACCAGGGACTCCATAACCATCCCTGGCGCATAATGCTTGTCAAGGCCCTGCTTGCTACTGCTGTCTGTTTTCCATTTCTAGAGTCCTCTGTGCCTTCCTTCTCTCCTCACTTAGGTAGGTAGATGCAAAATTCTCCCTCCAGTTATGATGGTGCCATATTCAATGCTCCTCATTGATTACAAGGACTCCACCCAAACTCTAGCTGTGGTCGCTTACTATTAATAATAGTACATTTCTGTGTGCTCAGAACTCTGCCATACACTTGACTTACCTCGTACCATTTAATTCTCAGAATTTAGGAGTCCTTCTCTTAATATTTCAGTTCTACAGAGGGGGAAACTGAGACTCAGAGGTACAGTGGTTTGCCAAAGGTCACAGAGCCAAGAAACATCAGATCTGGCGATGGACACGGTTCTCGAGTTCAGTCTTCCTGTTTCCACTGCTGCTAGCCCAGGGAATGCTTGCCTCCCAACTGGTTTGGTTAGCATGCTTCTTAGCCAGGGTCCCTGTTCTGCCTGTCTCCTCTTAGATTACAGTTTTACAGGTTTTTTTTTTTTTAATCTATGTACGTGTGTGTGGCTATGTGCATGTCACAGTGCTCATATGGAGATCAGAGGACAACCTGCAGGAATAAGTTCTCTCTATATACTGTGTAGGTCCTAGAGATCAAACTCAGGTTAGTGGGCATCCTTACCCACTGAGCCATCTCACTAACCCATCCAGTCCCCTTTGGAACTGAGTGTCCTTTATGAGAAATATTCTCACCTCGGTGGCCAAAGCAGGTAAAATCCAGTGGTGAGATGGGTTGTAGGTGATAGCCCTTTCAGTGCCTGCCCCTGTGGCTGCAGCTGAAGGAGACTGAGCTGTCACATGAGCAAGACAGAGTCTGGCTCCTGCCCACATTGGCTCCCTCAGCCATGGAAGGCCACATGGGTGTCTGTGGAGTCCCAGGCCTATTAGGACGAGGTTGGTTCCTTAAAAAAAACGATATTGAGGTCGGACAGTGGTGGTGCACGCCTGTAATCCCAGCACTCTGGGAGGCAGAGGCAGGCGGATTTCTGAGTTCGAGGCCAGTCTGGTCTACAGAGTGAGTTCCAGGACAGCCAGGAGTATACAGAGAAACCCTGTCTTGACAAAAACAAATCCAAAAAAACAAAACAAAACAAAAAGATATTGAAAAATTCCCTGAAAGCAGTATCAGGAACGCAGCTAACTCAGTCATTCCTGAGACAGTTTCCTGCAGGATTAAATGGAGGACATTGATGCTATGATAAAAAAATATTCCCTGGACAGTAATGGCATGGGAGGAAGGATTCCCAGTTGTAATGAAGTGGAGAGAACTAGAAAATCAGTGGGGCTCTCATTCTCATTGAGGGCTCCCTAGAGTACCACCTGGACATTCAAGGAATTTATGTAGTTATGTGGTGGTGGCAATGGTGGTAGTGGTGGAGATGGTGGTGGTGGTGGTGGTGATGGTGGTGATGGTGGTGGTGGTGGTGGTGGTGGTGGTGGTGGTGGTGGAGGAGGTGATGATGGTGGTGGTGATGGAGGTGGTGGTGGTGGTGGTGGTGGTGGTGGAGGTGGTGATGGTGGTGGTGGTGGTGGTGGAGGTGGCGATGGTGGTGGTGGAGGTGGTGATGGTGGTGGTGGTGATGATGGTAGTAGTGGTAGAGGTGGTGATGGTGGTGGTGGTGGTGGTGGAGGAGGTGATGATGATGGTGGTAGTGGTGGAGGTGGTGGTGGTGGTGGTGGTGGTGGTGGTGGTGGTGGTGGAGGTGATGATGGTGGTGGTGGAGGTGGTGATGGTGGTGGTGGTGGTGGTGGAGGTGATGATGGTAGTGGTAGAGGTGGTGAGGGTGGTGGTGGTGGCAAGCTGGAAAAGAGCAGCTGCTGAGGGCGTGACCTAGACTTCCTGGGGACTAGAACGGGGAAAGGTAGAAGGGTTTGTTTAGGCTTTCCTTTCTTTGGCCCTGGGACCTGCAGCTCCAGGGCAGCAGTTTCAAGCTGATGTTTCCCCCTCCCTCTAGGGGATGTGGTTCCCCTGCTGAAGTGTTCAGAGTGAGAGGGAGGCATCTGTACTCCACAGTCAGCTATTCCAGGCTTCTTTGTCTACAGTGTCTTCTGAGATCAAAGTTGAAGAAATCCAAATTAAGTCATGGGCTCAAAGGAGCACTAGATGTAATGCAGTCCCCATCAGGAGGGAAGGCCACTTGGGAAAGGTGGCATCCATTCCTGGGAGGTCACCAAGAACTAGACTTGCAGTTTGAAAGGGTTTAGAAAAGCAAAGAAGAGTTAAATGCTGATGTTGGAAGAGGCTGTGGGGATGAGTCCCAAGGGTGGGGTTAGTCGTTGTAAGGTGAAGACAGCAGAAGACCCAGGTAGCATTATCGGGTGCTTCTTACACAGTGGCCCTTTCGAGGCCCTATTCCTCCCACAGCAGGCCAAGGAAGCGCTGTCTCTGAGTTATTTCTCTAGCACCTCTGGACTTTTTTGTTGTTGTTTTGTTTTAGATTGTTACATTCATTCTTTCTATTTTATGTGTTTTGTCTGTGTGTATGAATGCACATCACGTGCATACCTGGTGCCTTCAGAGGTCAGAAGAGGGCACCAGACTCCCAGGAACTGAAGTTACAGATGGTTGTGAGCCACCATGTGGGTGCTGAGGCTCCAACCTAGGTCTTCTGTGAAAATAATAAGTGCTCTGAACTGCTGAGCCATCTCTATACCCCGTACCCCCTTTAAAAGCTGGGGTCTCACTATGTAATCCTGGCTGGTTTGCCTTCAGTTCACAGAGATCTGCTACCTCCTTTGCCTCTGGATCACCACACTGGCCAACCCATGTTTTTTAAATAAAAATTGATTTAATCCTTTTAAAAAAATGAAAGGCTCGGGTCCTAAAGACATCCCCAGATCAATGTACATTGCCTGGCTTTATGACTTCGTGTTTAATTATTTTTCTACTGTTGTGATACGACCAAGGCAACGTACAAAGAAAATGTTTAATTTTGGGCGTACAATTTCAGTGTGTTAGAGTCCATGATTGCCAAGCAAGAACATCTGAGAGTTTCCATATTGATCTACAAGTAGAAGGGGGGAGGGTGTATGTGAGAGAGAGGGGGGAGGGAAGGAGAAAAGGAGGGAGGGAGAGAGGAGGGAGGGAGGGAGGGAGAGAGAGAGAGAGAGAGAGAGAGAGAGAGAGAGAGAGAGAGAGAGAGAGAGAGAGAGAATGGGAATTCCTTGAGATTTTTTAAACCTTGAAACCCACCTGCAGTGACATACCTTTCCCAGCAATGATCTTTCTAATCCTTCCCAAACAGTTCTGCCAACTAGGGCCAAGTATCCAAATACAGGCGTCAGTGGGAGACATTGTTACTCAAACCCTCATACCTTGGGCAACTCACTGTCTTTCTGAGCCTCAGATTCCTCAGCTATAGAATGGAAATACTCTACCTAAGTGCTATAAAAAAGTAAATCTATGTAGTAGAGTTCTGGGCATGCAGCTACTTCTTCATATACAACTGATAATAAGCATAGTAAATAAAAGAAGTTAATAAGTGGCCAAAAGAGAAGTGGTGGGACTAGTCCCAGATTGTCTGTGAAGGTCGTTATTAATGTGTTGGCTATTTAAATCTGTGTGGGTGGTCTCAGAGTAAAATTCTGATTTCTCTTGAGCAGGAAAATACTAGGCACTTAGAGCATTTTAGCTTATTGTCTGGAAATAAGTATGTAGCAGGAGATGTCAACTGATGCAGGCTTTCAGACTGGGGATGCTGTATCACCTCAAGAAAAGGTCCTACATCCCTTTAAGTGCTACTTTTTTAGAATGACAGACAGGAAGAGAGTAGCTAAATGTTCTGCAATATGTTAATGACTGAGCTCGGCAGCATGTGGGAATTAGCTCTGCATACACGAGTAAAACAATGCTAGTTGAAGAATAGCCCGAAATATCAGTTGATTACAGTTTCATTAATACAGCTGTGTACATTCACAAAGCCTGAGAAGTTCTGGGGGAAAGGATCCTTCTCTCAAACATTGCTTAAGTCTGTAAAATATTCCCACAGTGAATGAGAAATAGACTGCCCTGCCATGTCTTTCTGAGCAGGGCAAGTCGAACTAGAATCATGATAGGGGTCGGGGTCAACCTGAGGCAGGCACTTGACCAAAACACATTGGAAGCTTTGCCCACAGAAGGCTACCTGTAGAACAGTGAGTGTCGTTTTGTGAGTAACAAAGACCCTGCTGTCTTTGATCACCATCCCCACACTTCATCCAAAGACACAAGTCTGTAAGGCTTCTCTGAGCAGGTCTTTGTATGCTAGAGAGCCACAGATGGATGCCAGTGAGGGTCTTCCTGCTCATCCTGCCCTGCCTGGGACAGCAGTTCCACACATTTGCAAAAGTGTTCTTGCAGATCGCCAATGCAGTGAAGCCTGGATGGATGTTGAGCTCTGGTCCTGCCATCTTAAATGCTTTTGTGGCTTTTCCCACCCGCCCCCATAGGGGTCGCACTTGCTCCTCCCGCTTAGGGGACTGAGATGCTGACCCCTCCATGGGCTACTGTAAAAGAGTGATTGTTTTTCCTTTTGCCAACTTACATCAATAGAAAATCACACATTTAACAAATCGCAGAACTTGATCTTCAGACCTCTTCTATGCAACTTGTTCCTTCAATTGGATATTTAAGAAGGACTTATGGGGGCTGGAAATGCAAGTTAGTAGGTAGAGTTCTTGCCTGGCAGGTACAAAGCTTTGGGTTTAATCTTCCGGACCACATAAATTAAGTGTTGTGGCTCAGGCCTATAATTTCAGCACGTGGGAGGTTGAGGTTGGAAGATCAGAAGTTCAAGGTTACCATAGCTACATAGTAAACTCAAGGCCAGCCTGGGACCCAAAACATCCTACCTCAACAAGCCAGAAAGGGAGATGGGAGGGTTGCTTACAAAGAGAAAACAAATCAAAACATAAAACCAAGAAAAATCATTGATTTAATGTTTATACCACTTTAACAGTATAATATATGTGGGCCAAACCACGACCACAACTTATCAATGAAGGTGATTTCAGAATCACCATCCCCCCCATTCTTTCATATTAATGACAATTTCTTGTCATTACTTCATTTTTTATTAACTTTTCATTAATTGTATTAGGTTATACAAAGTATAACAGGCATCATACAACATGTTCATGTATGTGTGTCTTTATGTGTTATTACCATTCATCCCTTTGCCGCTACCTCTACAGTTTTTAAACATGAATTTAGAAGAATAAGGATTTTGCTATTCAGTAATCCAAGGCTAAGGAGTGATGTTTCTGTATGTGCCACTCCTCACTGGCTTTGAATAAGTCAGTGAATGAAGGTCAGAGGAAATCATGGAAGAGCTATGGGAGAAATAAAAATCTTATTTTATTTTACTTTTTAAAAGATTAATTTATTTATTTTATGTATATGAACACACTGTAGCTCATCTTCAGACACACCAGAAGAGGGCATCAGATCCCATGATAGATGATTGTGAGCCACCATGTGGTTGCTGGGAATTGAACTCAGGACCTTTAGAAGAGCAGTCAGTGCTCTTAATCACTGAGCCATCTCTCCAGCCCCTAAAAAAATCTTATTTTACAAAACCCTGTGTCAGAAAGCAAAAAGAGAAAAAGAAAAGAGAAGAAAAGAAAAGACAGACAGATAGACAGACGGAAAGAAAGACTGCTTAAAGGGGTATTTCTGAAGGCCACCAAGCTCTCAGCAAGAGGACTTAAAGGAAGAGTGCTGGGTTCTGGTTCCATCGTGGCCACAAACCAGGCCCTCCCTGTGTGCCTTGCAGAGGAGACGAGCCTAGATCCCTTGTATTACCCACCCCTAACCTTTAGTGACTCTATGTTCTCCACTCTTGCTCACAGCACACGCCATTTCCTTCCTGAGAGGCAGCTGGGCCCATGGCCAAGGCCCTATTCCTCAAGCAGCCATTAATCCTGACCTTGGCAATCACCTGTTCTCTCTGAGCTTCCAATAACCAGTCATCTGTGGAGGGTAGACATGCCTGGCCACTCTCATAAGGGAGTTTTAAAGGCTGTACAATTTTATAGACAGTGAGTTCTTCCAAGGAAGAGCCTACTCCCGTGAGATGTTTCAATACTCCGTCTGTAAGCATTCCTGTAACATCTAGGAGCTGTGACATATGAGAAGCAGATATTAGGACACATTGTATTCATAGTCAAGGTGGAAGGAGGCCTGAGAATCCATCTAGGGACCCACCTCATTTATAGGAAGCCAAGGAAGAGCTCTGCACTGAGAGAACTCACTTAAACCTACCATAAGGGTGTGAGGACCCAGGGTGTGCTGCCTCCCAACCCTGTGCTCTCTCTACAGCTTCAGGACAGATCTTGGTTTTGAAAACCTTCAGTGATAGCTTCTGGGAATAAGGCATGCATGCAGGGCTCACTCTGAGTCCAGCCGAGAACAATTGCCCCACCGAATCATTCTTCTGAGATAGAATGTAAATGCTAAAACACCCGGTCTGATAAAACATCCTCAAATACTATAGCACCCATTCCGAAGCGTTAACTCTGAGAGACTCGGACAGTCCATTGGGATGAGGGTGGTAGAGAAATCCCAACCGGCCTTCTAAGGACACTCTGGCTTTTTTTTTTCTGTCCTGTCATTTTCCTATTACAGCAGCCAGAGGTATTTCACCCAAATGAAAACCCGTGGCAGCTCTCGGCTGGAGAGAGAATGTAATCTACCATCTCTCCACTCCTCCACCTTCATCATCACCATCACTACTGACTAATAGATTTCTAATTCTTCCCAACAGGACTATTACTGCCATGTCATTCATTTCTTCAGCAAATAGTAATCAGCTAATTATTTGTAGGCACCAGAGAAGCAGACGGGGGGCGGGGGGGGGGGGGGGCGGATTCAGGATTTTAGAAGCATCCTGTCAGAGTTTGATATTTCTTTCCAGGAAGTGTGTAGCTTTCAGACTCATGGAAATGTACTCTTCTAGAGTCCTTAACTTTTATCAAACCCATTACTCCCAAACTGTGAATGACCATCTTCAGGGTGTGTATCAGAACCTAGCTTCTTGAATCTACTGCTCTGGTCAAGTCCGCTTTCTTTCTGTTGGCCCAAGATGGGAGCTGGCAGGGTGTGAACAAATGAGGTCTAGGCTCAGACCTCTAGTACGTCCTGTAGAGACACAGGAAACTGTGCCCGCCCTCCCAGATCCATGCATCTGTATGTGAGCTTAAGGAGGCCCTGGCTGGGATATTGCCCCCTGCTGAGCCACTCTTGGTCTTTAATGACTCTCAAAGACCCACCCGCCATGCTTACCACTGACTCCCATGCTGCTCCTATGCTGGCAAATTTATGCTAACAGTATTGCCCTGCCCACTGCCCCTGGAGACCCGAGTTGCCGTCTGGGGATCGAGTTGGTTTTGTGGTTGATCCACTGTGTCAGGTGACACCTGCTACTCCCGTGGAAGTGGTTTTGCAGAAGGATAGAAATACCTCCCTCGAGAATCCCAGGGTTAGCTTAGCATGCCATTTGATACAGAAGTCCCGACTGCGGTCATTGTAAGTTGGCACCGAAGCCAACATCGGAGCAGACGTCAGAGGCTGTGGAGGTGCCCACCCTGCCAGCTGAGGCCTGCTTCGTGCCCGTGGTACTCACGGGTGTGTGTGTGTGTGTGTGTGTGTGTGTGTGTGTGTGTGTGTGTGAACGTGGGGCCCGCTGGCCATGGAGACTGTGCTGAATTCTGTTCTTTCTCCCCTGTAGAGAGAAGACACAGTTCAACGTGCAGGCCTTCTCCCTCTCCAGCGTCTCCAGCCTCCAATTCCCGGACATCACTAGCACAGGCAAAGACGAAAGCCTGTCTCAGCGGCCATAACTCTGTCAGCAGCACCTCAAAGCCATTTAAAACGCCCAAAGACAATCTACTTACCTCCAGCAGCGCACAGCACACAGTCTTCTCTGCAAAGGGACCAAGGGATAAACCATGGTGAGTCCAGGCGCTGCGACTCTCCCTTCCCTCCCCACTCCCACTTTGACTCTTGGTGTGAAGTTCAGAAATCTGGGGGTACTGAGGCAGGAACCCAGATTGATGGCATGAGGAGGCCAGCTACTAGTCTCTAGGAACTAGAGGGAGCACAGGGCCTTAAAAGGGCTGCATGTCCCAACTAAGAATGGATGTACATTTGAGAACTGAGCTGTATCTGTCTAAGGAAAAGAAAACAGGGTAAAACTCCTCAGTTCTATGTTTGCCTCTCAATTTTCTGCCCCAATGAAGAGAAACACCGGTGTAAGCAATCACAGCACAGTCTGTCAGTCTATGGAGGGAGAAGAGAAGGAAGCCATGATGGTGTCCCAGCCCTCCCCCACAGGGATCAGTCTCCCTCCCCCACAGGGCTTCTGCTCCCCATCCTCCAAGGACACTGGGTGTCTTCTAACTAACTGTAGGGCAGAGAGAAAGGGAATGTCACCCCTTTGATGGGGAGTCTTTACCAAAAAGGCACATAATGGTTCCCCATGGGCCTGGCAAGTAGAAAATCATACTGAGAATAGCAGGGACTTGGGACTAGCTTGTCACCACTTCATCTTCCAGACCTCCTGAAGACAGAGAAGGGACAAGTGCAGAGTGTGTCTAATTTATATGTTTAAAGAGAAATGGTGTTCATTAATTAATGGTAGTTAATTGCACTTAACGTTCTACCCAGGAAGGCTGTGGAATACAATCACCCATCAATGGGGCAGGCACTGTGTGCTGGAAATTATGATGACTGGTAAAGAGCTAATTAGGCCAGATCAATGAAAGAGCCTCAGGTGATAGTGGGAGAGGTTGGACCAGGGACTTGGCTGCAAGCAATTCTGCTTCGCGCACACTCGCTGTGCTCTCTGTGGGCAGCTGGAGCGTAGATCTAGCTTGTATGATGGAACTTTGCTTTGGAAAGCCCTGGTCGGAGGGTGACAGTTAGGGACCCCTGATCAGCTTGTAGCAGTGAGGATCTCCCAGGCCCTCTTCTCAATGCCCCCAGAGAGCCAAGGACTCGACTGCTGAGGAATTATTCCTTGTGTACAGGTCCCTGTGCCGGATGACCTTGGGAAAATCCTTTGATCTTGCTGTGCCTCGGTTTGCAGTACTGTAAAATGGATCTGATCATAGAATAGCTCTGCTTTCATGGGACTCTGTGAGGACCCAGTAGCTCCTTCGAGTGGCAGCAAGTTCAACACATGGGTCAGAATACATGCACAACACATGTATTAAGGATAGTTACCATTATGAATACACTTCCATCTGTGCCAAAACCTCATAACTTGGGATTAAGGCTAAGGAGGTCACCCAGCCGGGTTATCCTTCACAGAGAAGTGGCTCTTCAGAGATAGGCCTGGTGGTGCAGATGTGCGGTCACAGCATTTGGGAGGCTGAGGGTAGAGGAATACTTGGGGTTTAAGGGCTCTCCTAGACTGTGTAGTGAGACCCCGTGTTTAGGGGCTCTCCTAGACTGTGTAGTGAAACACCGTGTGAAAATTAAAAAGCCACAGATTCAGAGGGAACCATGGAAATGGGAAATGGTGAAGTAGCTTATTCAGGCTAAGGGGTGTTGCTCGGTTGTGAAAGCATTTACCTAGCGTGAGTGAGGTCCCCAACACTAGAGAAGCAAATAAAGAGGCTGGGAATGACCTATAGACAAATGTAAGGAAGGCGACGATTCCCGAATGAGACTGTTATAAAGTGAGGTCACCTCATGAAAGGGCAGCTGAGGGGTCGCACGGACTCGTGGCTCTCCGTTCTCCCAAGAGGCCACTGTCAGAGAAAGCCCTGAGTTAGATCAGTTTCTGCACTCTGCAGGGTCAGCCCGCTCAGCACAGGAAGATCCGCCATGGGCCAGGCACCTTCAGCGAGGGGCATAAAGTGCTGTTGAAGCAACTGGCCAGATGTGTTGCTGGGAGGAGCAGAGCTGACAGCGTGAGTGTACCGCAGTTATTAGACTAGCTCACGTGGCACGAGCAAACTGCACGTGGCCTTCGTGCACATGGGACAGACTGCAAGCCCAGCAGCTTCTTAGTCCACGCCGAGGGGTGCTTCAGCAGCGCCTCTCTAGCACCCACCAAAGGCCTGAAGAGTTCATTGAGAGCCGCTGGCTTTTAGTTTTCCTTGAAAAGCAGAAGAAACTGGTTACCATGTCGATGGACCATGACAACCACAGTGGTGGCAATAAATGTACTCGCCAGCAGGGGGCGATGGTGGGCAGGTTGCCCAATGGTTATGAGCGCTCTGGGGAACAGCATGGAAGGGAGCAGGCACCGAATTTGAGGCAAGAAAATCGAAAGCCAAGCTCTGCCATGGACTTTTTGTGTGTCCTTCAGTCACTTAGCACCTCTTGTCCCATATTACACCTGAATTCTAAATCACAATGACCTCGAATGCCCCATGAGTAAGCTCACAGTGGGCAATTTACTCACTGAGCCACCGCCCCGACCCCCTAGGTAGGTATATTAAATGTGTGCTGGGAACTAGAGAGATTGGCTTAGCAGTTAAAAACACTGGCTTCTTCCCCAGAGGACCCTGGTTCAATTCCCAGCACCCACATAGCAGCTAACAACTGTCTGTAATGCCAGGACCTTGATGCCCCCTTCTGGCTTCTGAGGGTGCCAGGCACAAACGCACATGTAGGCAAAACACCCACCCACATAAAATAAAATTTACAAAGAAGTTTTTAAAATGCACGTTGGCTTTCAGAACTTTCTCTATAAGTAGCAAATTGAGCCAGGCGGTGGTGGCGCACGCCTGTAATCCCAGCACTCTGGGAGGCAGAGGCAGGCGGATTTCTGAGTTCTAGGCTAGCCTGGTCTTCAGAGTGAGTTCTAGGACAGCCAGGGCTATACAGAGAAACCCTGTCTCGAAAAAAACAAATCCAAAAAACCAAAATAAAATAAAATAAAATAAAATAAAATAAAATAAAATAAAATAAAATAAAATAAAAAGGTAGCAAACTGAAAATTGCATTGCCCCACGATAAACCGAGGACTGGCTGAACTGTGACTTCACCTGGTAGGCCTTCTTTGAGTCATCTGCCTGGGCTGGATGCCTTTCTGTGCCTTGTCCTATCTTATCTTGCTTAACTGTGGATTCCCAAGGCTATACTTTATAGTTGCACAGGTTGTGCACCAGAGGATGAAGACCATTGTGTGGACTGCAGGCATTTAAAAACATTGTGCAAAGCTCTCTGTATAGCACTGGTGTGCCCTGTGCACCCTTGGTTACTATGATAGAGGGCACATAATTATTAGTGTAGGTGTCCATTAAATACTGAGTGAAGACAGAGGCATGTTCCAATGCCAGGGGAAGAGAGCAGGGACAGCTAATATAATCAGTATTAATGCATATTCAGGATTAATAGAGGGAATTTGGGGCCACCTTACAGAGGCGCTTCATTTTGGTGGTTGGGATCACTCTTCAGGTAGTAGACAAGAAGGAAGCTGGAATCTTGGGAGGCCTGTGATTGAGAATCACAAGCTATTCAGGCTTAAGCATGAGATCTGACGTGCTAAGCAACCAGCTCAGAGTCACACAGCAAATCCACACAGTGCTTTGAACTTGCCTTTCTTGCCTCTAATTCAATAAATGCTCATGGAGACCTGAGTTCAGATGCCCATCATCCACATTGAAACCAAAAAAATAAAAAGAGCCAGGCCAGGCCAGGGAGATGACTCTGTTGGTAAAAGGTCTGACACACACACACACACACACACACACACACACACACACACACACGAGAACCTTAATTCCCATTCCCAGAATTCACATAAAAGTTGGCTAAAGCAGTGTGTGTGTGTGTGTGTGTGTGTGTTCAGTGGTGGGGGGAGGGGTGTGTAGACAGATCCCTAAAATTCATTGGCCAATCAGTTTAGCCTAGTCATCAAGCCCCTGACTCCCCAGGAGGTCCATCTCAAAGGCTAGGGTGAAGGCAATCAAGGAAGACACTCAACATGAACCTCAAGCCCCTAAATGTACCCACAAACATGTGCGCACACCCACACAAATACACACATGTGTCATGCACACATGCGTACATACACATGAAAAGAAAAAGAGCAGTCACCTCAGACCCCGGAGAGCAGCTTCTGTCGGGCTCAGTCTCTAGGGAGAAAAAGAAGCCTACTTTATATGTGGTCGGCTGTGGGTCTGTCTGCTTGCTGCAGCCGAAGCCATGGCCCAGGACCGCCAAAGAACACTGTACACGGATGGATAGCTAGCCTAGGGAATGCTCGTGGTTCAAAGGTGAATTCTGGGCTGGTGGGGCAGCTCGATGGGAGAGTATGATCATCCCAGGCATGAGGGCCTGGGTACAGCCCCTGACACCCCAAAAGTAAAGAAAATAAGGTCGCCACTGAGTACACATCGTGAACTCAAAAATCCTGAGTTAAATCCTAAGTCAGAGACGTCTGTAGCAATGAGCTGGACACAGGAAGCAGTGCTCAAGACGTGATTTAATATATATGTGTGTATATATATATATATATATATAGTGGGAGGGAGGTTGTAGGGAAAGGGCTCAGAACGGGCAGAAACATTTGCACGGGAGGAGAGGTAGGTTTTCAATCCATGGAAGCAGGAAGTCCCAGTGGGTGCAGCAAATTCAGGACCATAGAAAAATGACCTCGAGAAATAAGAGTGCAGTTTTCAGTTCTGAAGTCTCCTTGTCAGGCAGCAGTGTCCAGGAGGGCTGGGGGAACCTTCTGGAAGCATTGAGAAGAGTGAGGATGTTTCTGTGTTGTCCAAGTGATGTGCCGGAAAAACCTGAGCTCAGGGTGGTGGCACGTTGCGGAGGTGGCACGTCCGTGGGAGAGGACTCACGGTTGACGTCAGGTGCACACAGCACTGGACCACCGTGAGTGCCAGTGAGGGAGGAGTTAGGGTGATGGTGATATTGGCCATCCACCAATGGCTGGCTCCCTGTTTCTGCCACTTCCTCAAACGGAAGAGGCTCAGCTCCATCAGAATCTGTGTGTTCGGAAGGGTCTGAGAAATATCCACAAAGAAATAGGTGGTGGGCACTGAATGTTTAGACCTTGGGGTCAAGAGAGAGAGAGAACTGGAACAGAAGCGTGAGAGTCGTCCACATAGACCGGACATTGACACTGTGGGTACAGGCAGGGCCTCCCCAAAAAGGAATGTGTTAAGAAAAGAAGAAAGGCCAAAGACAGGGCAGGCAGAGGACGGAGCCTCCGAAGCAGGGCCTGCTCAGCCCACTGTTCTTCCTGCTGCATCCTGTCCCCTCCCCGTGGTCCAGGTCAGAGCCATTCTTATCACCTAGTCACTGCTCTCTTTGTCCTTAGTCCCTTCTCACCCACTTCCTCCTGGCCAGCAACCGATACGCTGTCGTCGGCTCTCAGTCCGTGGCTTATCGTCTTTGCCTGTGATGTGCTCTCCCATGATGCTCTCTGTCTCGCCATACGTTCCATTTTCCTCATTCCTCCGGCTCAGGGGTTACGGTGGTTCCCCCTAGCATGGTGGCCTATTAGCAGTTGTGCAAACAAGGGACCACTGTGACTAACACTTCTTGAACTGGATGTCACACAGAACCAGATGGGTCCGTTGAAGGGAGAACGTGTGATTTCCCAAAGGCAGTGACCTTCTGTCTAGAAGTGTTTGCACTGGCAGTATCCAGTGGCAATACAGCGTGTGCCCCATGTCTCATTTTAAAGTATCAGTCACCTTGAAAAAAAAACTATATTAGTTTTCTGCAATATATTTTCTTTAACCCGATTCAGCCACGATATTATCATTTCAACATAGACGTAGTAAGCTAGTTCACAGTTCCTGTACTCACGCCCACCTCTTCCCACCCTAGTTGTTGAAGTCCTGCTGATCTTTTACCTTTATGGCACATCTAAGTTTACAGGAATATGTGTCCCATTGCTAGATGTCATTAAGAGCTAGGAACTGTCTGGCAGAGTCACAAGAGGTCCCAAACACACTTAAACTGAATCGAATTTCTTGTCTTGAAACTGTTGTGAATTTCAATATTTAGAATTGCATTCCCAGCTTGAAGAGAGCAGTCGTCACACTGCACGAGCTAAGTAGTCACCAGTGGCTGCCATCAGAGAGCTCAGCCCTTGAGTGTTTCTGAGTGACCCCAAGTGGTGACCTGTGGGTCTTGGATTTGCAAGTGCCTTGGCTGGTCGTGTGGAGTGGAAGGAACACACGGTTCTTAATTGTGTTAGCCTGATGTTCTGGACCTGTAGCGGGGACAGCAGGGAGACCTATAGAAAATACCCAGCCAAAGGCCCTTTCCAAATTGACCCTTAAGACCACAGAAGCACACAAGATTGCCTGCCTACAGGGTTGGCAGACTTGACATGGAATTTGACAGCAGGTTTCAGGATCTACTTTCACAAGTAGCTCAGGTTTGAATGCGTGGTTATAAACAGCACCTCCGACTCAGGCCGATCTCTGTGTATTTTCACAGGAAGTCATATAGTCTGCAGTTGTATGGTTTTTGCCCTTTCTTCGGCTTAGTAGGGAGAAGGCTGGACTTGGCAGCCCATGCGTTTAGACCCAGTGCTTTGGAAGCACAGGCTATCTGCGTCTGTAGAGCGAGTTTCAGGCCAGCCAGGGCTGCGTAGTGAGTCCCTGTCTCAAAAGTCAATAGTCAAATTTAGCATAGAAAATTTTAAAAAGAAGAAAAGGGGAAGGCTGGTGAGATGGCCTACCAGGTGAAATGCTCACCTCAAGTTTGGTGACCCGAGCTCCGTCCTCAGAACTAGCTTCACGAAGTTGCAGGCAGACCTCCTTACAAACAACCTGTGCCATGTATGTATGTGCTCACACACATGGTCAGGGGAAGACATGGGCAGGGGCAGCCAGGTCTGGCAGTACAGGCCTGAAAGTTCAGCTCCTTGTGAGTCCAGGGCAAGAGGATCAAAAGTTCAAGGCCTGCCAGGGCTCCAGGGTGAGGTCAGAGCAACACTGGACAACTTAGCAGACTCTGTCCCCGAAATGCATTAGGGGAGGAGCTCAGCGAAAATGTGCCCAACATGCATGAGGCTTCGGTCACCAGCAGTACCAAAAAGAAAGAAGAAGAAAATGGAGAGAAAGAGGAAGATGGCGTCCCGGTGCCATGAAATCTGTCTCCTCTGAACTGCCTGAGAATTCACATAGCAGTCTGTTAACCCTTCACCTGAAGCCCCCTGATCCCTTTCCTCTAGGTTACCTGCCTGTTAGAGATCACCCTGAGGAAGCCAGAAGCAACAAAGTCCCTGGCTAATGTCCCTGTAGTCCACAGTGTCACAGGGAGGTGGGCACATGATTTAGTTCCTGAGCAGAAGGCAACTGGGAGCATAGCCACAGTCCCAGCACGGGAACCCGTCGTCCCAGTGTTCAGGATGCTGACGGGGAAGACGACTTGAGCCTGAGCAAGACCCCATCTCAAGAAAGAAAGAGGAAACTATGGTTACTTGGTCTTTTGAGCCACATTGACCATTTTATCCTTTACTGTGAATCTCTGCTCTGCCAGGAACCAGGCTCTCATAACTTTCTCAGCTGCTGTCCCTTCCCACCACAGCCAGCCCTGGCGAGTTGATAGAAAACGAGAATCCACTGATGTGGGCTGATGTGGGAAGGAAGCAGGGAAGAGTTGGGGAGAGGTTTTCCTCCCATGGACAGCGTGTTGCCTTCTCCTTGGGCCTTATCAACCTGCAAGTGTGTGTTGAATGCTAAATATGCTTCACTATTAAAAATGCAGGAGATGAGCCTGCTGTTCCAGAAGGAAAATGAGCCAAAGCAGAAGAAAAATCAGCAGGCTCCTGGCCTCCCTGTGCACACCCTACAGCTCGGCAGGGGGGGGAGGGGAGAGGGAATGGCTCCCTCTTTCCAGATGGCCCCTCCCAAAATGCTTGGAAATGGGAGGTGAGTCTTCTGGGAGAGAGGGGACATGTGGGAGTTCATGTGTCCTGGATGTCTTCCCGGGGCTTTATGGAGAGCACCCAGCCAGATGCCTGTGGGAGAGAGTTGGGCCTTAGCTCTTCTAGCCTGGTGCAAGCATGAATTGGGGGTTGATTCCCAGAAGCCACAGCGAGTCATATCAGGGCATCCATGCAGGCTGTGAAATCTTTGCCTTTCCAGTACATGCCCTCCGCCTCCCCCTCCCCCACTCATATACACTCGCAACTCGCATGCACATTCAAAAATGCACACACACGTGCACACATGCACCCATGTACTTGCACACTAACACAGGCACACACTTGCACACACACTTGCACACACTCACACTCACAAACATACACATGTACACACATGCACTTGCACACTCACATAGGCACACTTGTACACATATGCACACTCACATACTCAAACATGTACACACATTGTACACACACATACATGCACACATGCACTTGCACACCCACACAGGCACATACTTGCACACGCATGCACACACATGCACACACATACACACTCACATACATGCACACATGCACACTCACATATACACTCAAACATGCACACACATGCACACATGCACTTGCACACTCACACAGGCACACACACTCACATACACACTCAAACATGTACACACACTTGCACACACACTCACACACATGCACTCACACACACAGGCACACCCACACTTGCACACACATACACACACACACACACACACACATGCACACACACACACTGTGCTGCTCAGGACTCATCAGTGGCTTTCGGTTGTTTGCATACAGAGACAGAAAGAATATGAATGAAAAGGAATGAATGAATGGGAGTGTTTGCTCTGAGTGTGTTTGTTCTCCTCTGAGGTAAATGGAGCAGCTGGTCACAGAGACCCTGGCCATTCCCTTGCTGTGTTCAGGGTGACTCCTTAAAGGGAGAGCCTGGATGTGGGATCTCAGGGTCATTTCAGGTGTCTGCTCTCATTCCCCTCCCCCCTGACAGGGACGTGGAAGACATTCTTTCTTTAAGCAATCCACATCCCTCTCCTGGGTCCACATTGGCACTAGGGCCTGAGGTGACTTTAATTCTGTGGCCCTGGTACACAGGCATCTTACAGCTCCATTAGTGGGAGCCAGTGACCCCTGGTGGCCAGAAAGGGAAGTGTTCCCACTTACTGCTGAGTATAGCCAGCTCTGAGCTGTTGCCAGGGTCTCTCTCTTCAGGAATCCACCCAATCCCCAGACCTTAGCCCCGCCTTCAGTGGTCTTCATGCTGTTTCCGCAATGATATGAATCTTGATGACCAGCCATCTAAATTGTGTGCCCGTGGTTCTTAGTTATGGGCCAATGCACTGAGCATTTGCTAGGGTCTGGAGCTGTGCGTGAACCCTTGAATGGGCCCAAAGCCCATTGTACCCCGGGGCAGCCTGTGCAGCATCAGATACCCTACTACATTCAGACTGCTCTCCATCTTGCTGATTCTCCCACAGCCCTAGGCTACTAGGGCTCTCCAGAAATACTTAGCACCCCTCGGTCTCTTAGTGGGGCTGGGGACCCCTTTCTAAGCTCCACACCCTTAGAAGTCCAGAATAAGAGAAAACTGCGGAGAACAGGGCCTCCTTCGTCCCGCTGAGCAGTCCAGAGGTGTACAGATAGCCTCCCCCATAAGACAAGGTGCCCTGGAACCTCAGAGCCCCCATGCGGCTGAACTGAACTGCGGGAGTTGTCTTATGTTGATAGGCTGGGCTTCCTGCTCACTCCTCTTCCAGAAAGCCCCATCCAGATGTAAGCTGTAGTGACTCGTCCACACTTGGGATGGATGGAGAGGCAGGATGCAGAGCCCTGGACTGGGGGTCTCTGAGTATGCGTGGCTTGTTCCCTTCCCCCAGTCCCCCAGCTCCACTGGACTCCCAGGATTGGTCTTCTCTGGGAGAGTTTAAGGCCACCTGCTCCCACCTGTCTGCTGCCTCCAGCTCCATCCACTTTCCATCCCCAAGAGACAAAAGGTTTCTGATGGCGGCCATGGCTTACACTCCAGGAGGGCCGTGAGAGAGAGGATGGCGTGGTTCTCTCTCTTCTGTTTCACTTCAACCCTCGAGGTGTGCTAGTTGGGTCTGTCAGGAAGGAGGGAAGGGCTAAAACCCAGGCTCGCTCACCAGCTAAGCCCACGCCTTGTTGCCCATTCAGAAGGACAGACATCTTTAGGAGCTTGCTGAGACCCTAAAGCCAGGAAGCTGCATGCATTACGCCCTCACCCGAAAGCATCCAGCCGTAGGCAAGGCAGGATTCAGGGGCAGGCTGCCTCCACGGTGAGTGGAGGATCTGCCAGAACATTAATTGACAAAACACAGACCCTTAGCTCAACCCCTCTTTTCCTCCCTAATGTGTGTGTTATTTGCTTCTGATCATTTTGTGCATATGGAGGCTGTTTATGGTGTGTGTGTGTGTGTGTGTGTGTGTGTGTGTGTGTGTGTGTGTGGAGGCCAATGTCAGGGGTTATCAGGTGGCATCCACCTATTTTCGTTTTGTCTTGAGACAAGGTCTCTTTTTGACCAGAGGCTCACCAAGTAGACTATGCTGGTTGGCTAGTGAGCCCCACAGATCCTGTTCCAAGTTGTCCTGTAGTGGGCTCACAGGCGTGTTCCACCACACCCAACCTTCTATGTGCATGCTAGATCTCAAACTTAGACCCTCTGGCATGCAGGGCAAGCACTTTACCAACTGAGTATTCTCCCCAGCCCCTGCTTCTGACCCCTTTCAACAGTTCATCAAAGTCAGTTTATCCAAACTCCCGTGTTCACCCACACACCTCTAACTTGTCTCGGGGCGGGGGGGGGGGGGGGGGAGGGATCTCATCCTTTATGACCTCTGCAGTGGAGTTAAGAAGCTAAGCTTTGTAGCCCATGGTCCATGACTGGTTAAGATGTATGTCATACCCTTCTTGGCCAACAGAGGGCGTTTGGCGAGCTTTCCACATATTGTGCATCCTGACAACCACTCTGCTGCCAGGATCGCTCACCCCCACGCCCCACCCCAGCAGCCACGTGGGCTGGCCGCTTCTCTCAGGTTACTGAGGCTGGGTTGTGAGGGAGAGCGTCCAGACCATGCAGAGAGGGATGGTGCACGGCATTGCATTTTTCACTTCTCTGCCATAAGAGAATATTAGATCGCCCAGCAGATGTTCTTACTTACAGGTCCGGTGGTTAGATATCTTCCTTTTTGGTTTGCTAAAGGTATTTACAAGCTGACTTCTTGAACATCTTCCCAGATGCCTCAAAAGCAGGGTAAAGGGGGATTTACCCATTCACCAGGGTGTATGTAGTGCCTACTATATCTGTCATAGCAGGACAGGATTCCGTGGCTGTTCTTTATACCGATTCGCAGTGACCACCTGATTCTTAAACCTGCCTGCTGGACCGTCCCTAATATTTCTTCGACTTAAAGGATTCCAATTAGAAATGATTTTCTGGTGGCAGCCTTTCTCCAACCCCTCAGAATATCTCCAAGAGCCAAGTAGAATTCCTACTCCAGGAGTATGTTAAAAGAGCTAAAATCCTTTTTATCGGCATGATTTAATGCTACTACGGCTTGGAAGGAAGGCGGCTGGGTGACATGGGCCATGAGGGGTCTGCTAATAAACCAGAGACTCTCCAGACTCCATCAGGCCTGTCCCGCAGGCGTGTGGATCTCTGTCAAATGAAGCGGTGGAAGAGATCAGACAGCCTCAAGTTCACATCAGACACATAACCCACCGCACAAATACCATCTGTCCTCACACTCCTGTCTGTCAAATCTGCCTTTACCCCACTTGCTAAGTGGAGAAAGGCTGGCAGGAACTTCGCAGAGCTCCAGGCTTTCCGGGCCTTTCTCCTCAGTCCTATCTGTTGGCTCTAGAAGAATAAGTCATGACCCGCACGAAAGCGTGGCTGGCAGGGGCAGCCGGCCCTGCAGCCCGGGAGTGACTCCCACAATGACCCCGTCATGATTCTCCACCTCTGCTCTTTTGCAGACATCACTGGGCAGGGAGGGGAATCTGCTTGATGCCAAGAGAACCATTTTTCTTAAAGCCAGAAGACCTGCCTTGGTCTAGAAAGATCAATTCAGACAGGCCAAGCACACGGGAAGAAGACATGGGGAACCAAAGCAGCACAAGAGAAACAGAAGGTAGACACCTGCCTGTGGTACCAGGGGTTGAGGGAGGGCCCATCTCCACACTGCAATGCCTTCCCAGGCCTGAGAGGAGGCACAGGCATAACGAGTCGATAAAGGCTCCCAACATCTTCCACACACCCGGAATGAGCTGTAGCCCCGGGCTCCCTGAATGAGTTTGTGCCAACTCACAAAGCAGGCATTTTGAAAGTATCAGGGGTTTCATGGGGGATTCTCTTTCCTTTTTAAACACAGCGCCTCAAAAGGATGATAGTAGTGAGTTTATAAATGCAACGAAGGATGAGAACAGAGGAAGTATCTGTCCCTTGAGATGGAAGGGGAAGGACTTTGGGTTTTGGGGTTTTTGTTTTGTTTGGTTTTGGTTTTGGTTTTGGTTTTGGTTTTGGTTTTTTGACTCCCTCCCCAGGCTTGTTTATCTCTTACACACACACACACACACACACACATTCCTTGCCAGTCTGTGTCCTGGGTGCTGCCACTCTAACCAGCTCCTCCCAAGTCCTCACCACACATAGGAGTTTCACTTGCTGCGGTGGCATGCAGAGATGACGGCCATTGGCCACCCTGTGAACGAAATCAGGGTAGGAATATTTGGCTTCTTTGCAAACAGAGGGAAAAAAATTAAACCTGTATGTACTTCATGGTCACCGCCACCTGAGGGAGCCTCCATCCCTGTGTTAGAAGAGCAGCTTCCCTGCAGTCCCTCACCTCCCCTTTGGCTTGGCCCAAGGCAGGTCACCTGAGAGAAGCCCACAGCTCTTACTGGAGAGAACAGCAACCCAGGGAAAGTACCAGGGACAGCTCCCAAGCGCACAGTAATTCTTTCCTCTAGCCCGTGAGTTCTTGGAATTCCTGTTAAAAAGATTCCATGCCCTTCTCTTTCTTCTGTGGACATGGAGGCCTGCTCAGCTAACACCCAGGATATTTGCTTGGTGGCTAGCTCCCTTAGGACCCACGAGGTCTTTCGAATTCTCCGCTGGATTCTTTGGTCCCACATTTTCCATTTTTCGTGTTTCCTCGGGTGGATTCCATCTCTAGATCCCGACTGTGGGCACTGGTATCAGAGTCCAACTGAAGCTCGAGAAGCATCAGTGATACAGAAAGTAATGGTCAGTAGAAGAAAGTCCACATTAGGGGATCAAATAAGAGACAAGGAAGTCGTCGGGCTAGGGTACAGTTAGATGGTCAGGAAGCATCCACCATGAGCTAGCTGCCGTGTTGGCTGTAGCGTCAGCTCAGTGCACCCGTGTGCACGTGGCTGCCTCATAGGACATGCATGACAATAGCCTTTGACTCTAGAGGAGACACGCAGACTGTACTGTGAGCATGGGGAAACGGGGCAATTGCTCTGGTTTACCTCATCCCAGACATCACTCTGCTGAAGTCAGGCGCACTTCTACCAGAAACTGGAGTGTACTTCCGTGTACCCTGCCATGCAAGAAGAACCAGATCTGCAACCTGGAAGTCCTCATTTCCTTTTGTGAAGTAATATGGCATGTGTGTGTGTGTGTGTGTGTATATATATATATATATGTAAAATATGTGCACATATAACATATATACACAATGCATACTCACAGACTTGCTGAAGTATAATTTAGGCTGCATGAGTTTTTTGACTTGTGACATTGTTACTTGGTACTTTTAAAAAGGATAGTAAAATGTAACAAGCTACCACCTTAACCACACTTAATGTACAGTAGTGTTGAGTATAATAACACTGTTTCACACATAACAGATGGCATCTTTTCATCTTGCAAAACTGAGATTCTAGACTGAGGTCATACCCCTCCCCCCCCCACGCCCTCTCTCCTCCCCCACACCCTCACTCACTGCTCTGCTTTCTATGTGACTATAGCTACTGCGGTGCCTTGTGTAAGTGAGATCCTTGCTTGTCCTTTGCTGTTGGCTTCTTTCACTCAGCATACTGTCCTCTAGGCCAGCCCCATGTCAGAATTTTCTTCCTTCAGAAAGCTCAAGATTAGACATCCATATGCTGTATCAATAGCCATTTCATTTGCTTCCGCCTTCTGGCTGTCACAAAGAATACACAAAGAACAAGAGTGTAAAGACACCCCTTTAAGACCTCATTTCTAAACCAGGAGACTTAGGTGAAAAGCCTGTAATTCCACCTTTGGCAAGTGGAGGCAGGACGATTAGGAGTTCAAGGCCAACTTTGGCTGTGTCACAAGTTCAAGGCCAGCCTGGACTACTTGAGACAATTTCTTAAAGGGAACAAAAGGTCCTGATTCCTGTAATCTGAGCCTTTTCGGATTGAAGAAATGAGTCAAGAAGAATTATATTTCATAATTTTCCCATAGGGTTGCATTTTCTGCCATCATGGTATCTTTTTGTATTCTTAGTCTGTTTTCTGCTTCTATGACGAAATACCACAAACTGGGTGATTTTATAATGAATGTAGAAATTACATAACACGGTGAGAAGGCTCAGGAGTCTGATAACAAAGTGCTGTTGTCTGGTGAGGGCCTTCTTCCTGAGGCGCAGCGTGGTGGCAGAGGGTATCAGCTGATGAGGACCAGGAACACTGAGAGCTCAGCTCTCTCTTCCTTTTATTATAAAGCTACCAGCCCCACTGTAGACAGACAGGCAAACAGACACACACACAGACACACACACACAGACACACACACACACACACACACACACACAATTCCATCTAATTCTAATTACTTTTCGAAGACTCTTCCCCCCTTCCAAACACCATCAGCATGTGCATCTGGAGATTTAGGTTTCTAAACAAATGTTGAGGGATGCATTCAAACCGTTGCAGACTTGAATGCTGATTTCACCCGGGAGTGTGTATATGGCTTCGTAGCACACGCCTACCAGAGAGAGTTCCTGGGGTTGTTCTTAGTTAACAAGTGAGCACTTAGAGAGTCCCCACTGAACAGACAGTTTAGCCCCGTCTCTGTGACTCCATCATTCTGATCATGGGTAGAACTAACAAGAGCATGTGTCAGTCTTTCCATTTCCACCTCACAGAGTTGAAGTCCCAGTCCGCCTCTGTGCAGGTCAAGAAAACACATGGCCCAAGGGGAAAGTCTAAAATGGTCAGCCCTAGTTGGTTCTACCACTGTGCACCCAGTGGCAAAGACCTATAACTAACTAACGTCTGCGGTCCTGTTTCAAAATCAGAAGGGTGGCAGGGAATGACACCTGAGTGCAAGGGAATGAGTCGCTGAGATAATTTTGTGGCCAACTTGATAAAAGAAATCCATGGGCATGCCTTAGAGAAGCGAGAGCCAGCCGTGTGGACAGATAGGATCCCTTCCTGCCAAAACCAGCCTCTGGTTCATGCCCTGCATTGTCTGCAGGCCCGTGAGAGCCATATTCTCCATCATTTGGCATTCAAACTGCTAAGCCGTCTCTACTCTCAGCTCAAAGATGATTGGGGAAGCGAAATGTTAGCAGTCTACCCTCCTGCCAGGAGAAAAGGGAACCTGGTTCAGAGACCAAAGCAAAACTTATTCATCTCATCTTTCAAGACAGAGAGACACATCCCCCTTCACCGTCCCTCCCCCCCGGCCCCCCAGACACAGGGTCCTCCCCACATTAAAGAGGAACAGAAATCAAATGCACATCCGTTACTGGGAACTGGCAGGGGAGTGGGGCGAAGGTGACAGATTCTGAGGAGTGAATGCACACCTTTGTGCTCTCGCCTTCTTAAAATGCATCCTCTCACCTGCCAGTCTGGAGGATTGCCTATTTACATAACTAGCTGCCTAAAATGGAATATTGGATAATGGTACACGGCGGCTCACTCAATTTGAGCCCATCCTCGGAACGCAAGCGCGATTCGGAAGCCCTCAGCCAGCATGGTGTGCCCCTCGGATGGACTGCAGTCATGCTCCGTGTGGTGCGAGCCTGTCTGTACTCAGGAGCTAAGCAAGCAGATGTCAGGCCCGGATGGAGCTGGGGTGGGGAGACTCTCAGGGGCGGGAGAACGGGGAGGGGGACCCAGTTCCACAGTGGCAGGCTGTCAGCAGGGCGCAGACAACCTGTCTTCCTGGGCTTCACAGTAGTGGCCTTGTTTTGCCCAAGGTGCTGTGTCAGAGAGAAGCACATGGAGGGCCTGAGAGGGGGCGGGATCAGAGGGTCCGTGAGGACAGCCGGCCTGGGAGGTAATCAGTCTGCTCTTATCCACCCCGGGCACCGTGCCAGCCTCTCACCCCCTGTGGGTCCTTTACTTGGCACAGATCTCCCTCCCATCAAAACGGGGAATCACGCTGCTTGCTTACAGGAGGAGCATAAATAAGTGATAAGGAAGTGTTGTGATAACGATAAGCGGGTGTAGCTCCTCGGTGGACCAAATCTATCAAAGAAGGCAGCGGTGCATGTGTGTTCCTTTATTTTTCAGCGTTCCAGTTCCCGTAGTCAGTTTAGAGAAAATTCCTAACCTAGTGAAGGCAGATGGTGCCAATGTCAAAATGAACTCTGCAACCACTACTGCAGCCACCTCCTCCTCCTCCTCCTCCTCTTCTGCCGTCTCCACCCCACCTTTAATTAAGCCCACCTTGATGTCCAAGTCAGTGCCACCGTCACCAGAGAAGATCTTAAATGGCAAGGGGATTCTGTCAGCCACCATAGACAAGAAGCACCCAAATGGCACCAAAAACAGCAACAAGCCTTACCGGAGACTTTCAGGTATGTGTCACTGTGGTTAGAGTCTGGCTCACGGTAAGACTACAACTGAGTCCCATCCGTAACTATTGATGTGTTTGTAGAGGGAAACAGCTGTTTGAACAGCAACGTGGGGTGTGGCTGCAAGCAGGACCAGCGCCTGAAAGTCCCACTGAGATGGCGCTCTCATTTCATTCCCCAATCCAGATAAGGCACCCGGCCAAGTTTTGAATTTGTCTGAAGCTATCCTAGAAGTCCAGGAAGCAAGGGTCTTTCTGTACAAACCAACAGTTGTGGACTCCAAGGGTCTTGTGAACCTAATGGCCATACACAGCTGGGAAGGAGGACTGTCCGTGGGATAGCTGATTGCTCATGGCATGCTGGGTAGAATAGCCCAATCAGCGACTGTGCTACACAGAGAACTGTAACCTCTGCCCTTTGACCTCCTGGCTTTCTGGGTTGATTCTGCAGTCGGGACTGTGGCTAGCTTCTCTCCTATAGTCAGGCTGAAATTCCCAGACCAGCAGAGCAGATGGGGGTGTGGGGAGCTCTCTCGGATCTCTGCTCAGTCCCCTGAGCAGACAGACACATGGCGGCTCAGAGGTAGCAGTTGCTCTCTTAAAGGGGGACATTTGCTTCGGGTCTGTTGTAGAACTAAACCTGGCTTGTTCTGCTTTCTCCAAATGACCAGAAGCTATGAGTTTCAGAGCTTCTGCACACACCATGGGTTCTCTGTAATGGTAGCTAGAAAACAAAAGTACAGAGAAAGCCATCCTTGAGAGAGAGAGAGAGAGAGAGAGAGAGAGAGAGAGAGAGAGAATTTATCTTCCTCAGGCATGGTTTTTAAGCACCCAAGGTGTGAGTAATGTTTATATTCTACTTCATATTTAATTGGATTCTCTGTCTTATATTTGTATTTAGAAATTATGTTATAAAAGTACTTGGGCCTACCAAAAGCATTCAAATGAAACAGCCCTGCACCTCTCTAAGGCCTTTTCATCCACAATAACAGTAAAGGGAGGACCTGATGAGGCTCCACCTTACGGACCAAGTCCTTCGTTGCTAGCTGCCTTCCCAAATGAAGTGTTCCTCCCAGTGTGTGTGTGTGTGGGGGGGGAGGTCAGCCTGTGCAGTGTCCAGAGGCTCTGGGTCTCAATAATACTACCTTGGCTTCTTCCAGCCTGTACCCTCATCTGAAGTGGGGGGAGCTTTGTGTTTTGTGGGTTCTCTTGTCTCAGTGGGTTCTTTGCTAGCTTTTACCTCTCTCACACACAGCAGCCAGCCCCTGTCCCTAGTCAAAACCCCATTCAGTCCCAATGTGAGGTGCTCCTGTGTGTCTGGCTCTGGTAGACCAAAGTGAAAGACCTCCACCACAGGCAGCCAGGCGACCACTCACTCACTGCCTGCTGGACCGAGCTCTCTGCAGAGGAAGGAAGGAAGGGAGGCATTTTGATGGTCCTGGGGTGGGGGACAGCTTGTACACAGCATCCCAGCTTCCTTTTCAGCATCCTCCTGACCCCTTTGACTGGAGAATAGAACATTTATTTATTCTGCTTCAAGTTTACACCAGCAAATGCTGACAGTTTCTGGCCAAGGAACTCTCTTCAGTCTCTTGCTGCCATCAAGGCCCTTACAGACACCTCACATTTCTGGAGACCTGGCACCCTTCCTAATCACCCCCTCCCCACCATTAAACATGGCCACCCTTCATACCCGGAGAGCTGTGGGGTTCCTGTTCTACAGGACTCAGGTGTTTGCTGGTGCCTACCAGTGACAGCACAGATTTTCCGAAAGCCTGAGGGTCCTTGAAAGAATGCCACACATTCCCACATTTTGCAGGTGCAGTGAGCATTTTTAGTAATTCCCAAAGACATGGAGAGGCAGGGGGCAGCAGAAGAACAGTTAGCAGTCATTTCCCTGGAAGTAACCAATACTCCAGGCAGTAAGAAGGACATAGGACATAGGAAAGCCCTCCCTCCCCCAGTCATCCTTCATCTCTCAGACCTGTCTTATCCTCCTGTGAAGCATCTGGCCCTGGGGCTACAGGCAAAGCCAGGTGTAAGGTTAGCAAGCCTGTGTTCCTTGTGTCTTCAAGTTCGGCCCCACAGAGGAGCACAGCCACAAGACAATGAACACATTCCCACTTAAATGGATAAACCAAGAAGGCAGAGGTGGGACTGGGGACATGCATGGATTTTCCTGGCAGCCTGCGAAGGCATCTTTAGGTCTCAGGTAGTACTATGCCCAAAGCACCGTTGACCTTTGGGACTAGTTTAAGCAAAATAAAGTATTTGCAAACAGCTTGGTCCTACCCTCCTTCCCCTTGCTCTCATCCTGTTCCCTATGCCGCCCTGTACCAGACTCAGAAATCTGGGTTCAGAGCGGAGCACCATTTTCCCCTGAGTGGTTCTTGAAACATTTTAGCAGCTGGTTGGGGGAAGAGAAAAAGAAGGAAAAAAAATCGCCTGACAACGTCACACTTGTTGGTGGATATGTGCATTTTTTTTTAAAATGTAGTCTTAATGCCAAATCCTATTTAGTCTCCTTTTTTTTCTTACATTTTTTGTTTGTTTCTTAAACCAGAGAGAGAATTTGACCCAAATAAACACTGTGGAGTATTGGATCCCGAGACAAAGAAACCTTGCACAAGATCCCTCACCTGCAAGGTATTTCTCTTTCCATAAAAAAAAAAAAATACTTCCTGCTCTTGCTGGGGCCTTTGTCGAAATGTTTGCATGCCACTCTCTGCACACGGCAGGGTGTGGAACCTCGACATGACCTCCAGCTGTTCTTTGTAAGGGAAATGGCTTTCTTCTCTGTCCACGGTAGCATAGTGCCTGCCTCAATCTGGCTGGCTTTTTAAGGGGAAGAAAAAAAAAAACCACCCTAGGCTTCCCGTGTTACTTGGGAGGCCAGACAGTAAATTGTATTTATAGGCACTCACAGGCGGTTCTAAAGCCTGCTACGTTTTAATGTATGCAGGAACGGCGGCGGCGGCGGCAGCGCCCAGAAAGGCAGCCCGGAGGGGAGGATGAGATACTGCGCTCTGATCTAGCCACTCGGGGTGACCAGGGGACAGGTGGACCCCAGGCCTTCGCTACTGGGTAGCCTCAAGCCCCAGGTTTCCTCCTGTCCTTCTAGTGCCACTTGGGGTCCAGGCTATGGCCCTCTCTGCCTGGTGGTCCTGAATTCATGGGCCAACTGGAGCCTCCTACCCACACCTGGATTGACTTTAGCTTTCCCTCGCGGGTGACTTTCATCCGAGGCTGTCCTGGGTTCTGCGCGCAGAAGCTGTCTCATGCCATTTGTCTGGAGGAAGCCTTGGCTTCTTAACACCCGGAGTGTAGGGCATGGTTGCGTTCGAGCGGTCTCTGCCTCTTCCCAGCCTCAGAACAGGAGCTGTTGCCTTGAAGTTGACTTTTTCGAGCACCTTTAAATGCCCATGGTTGCAGTTTCGGAAATGCAGACCATGGGGAAGCAGGTTTATGTGCTGATCAAAGAGGCTGTGCTTCTCGTGTCTCTTCTTCTTAGACACACTCGCTGAGCCATCGGAGAGCAGTCCCAGGCCGGAAAAAGCAATTTGACCTCCTCCTGGCGGAGCACAAAGCCAAGTCGCGGGAGAAAGAAGTCAAAGAGCACCTTCTGACTTCCGCTAGGGAGATACTTCCGAACCCGCCCGGACCCTCGCCTGATGCTCTGCAAGGATCTTCCGGGAACACGGTGGCAGAGCCTAAAGTAGCATCCCCACCAAAACCCAGGCCACTCAACCCTGTACTCCCCAGGTAAGTAGGCAAGGGCCTCGAAGCAGTCCCAGCCCTTAGTCCATCCAGGCCCTCTCTTCTTTGCCAGAGCTGTTTTGTGTGTGGCCGGCCGGTTCTTTGATGCGATATTCTACTCCAAACTATTAAGGCTCCGTGAAGTTTAAATACGATCCTGCGCCTAAGGGGCTCAGCCTGATGCCTGCCACACGGCACTCAGGCACTCAACAGATTTTCTTTCTGTAGTCGGCAGCCTTCCTAGCAGACCTTTTTATCAGACTGTGTGTTTTTACAGAGCCAGAGTGGGCTGGAAATAAACGCTGCAAGATTGGCACTTCAACCACCAGGCAACTTCCAGGCTGCCAGCATTTTTATGTTATTTGAAGACTCCTGGGGCAGAAAGGGAAAGTCTGGATAGATAAGTAGTTAGAATAGCTTAGAAGCTCCCGGGGGGCCTCTTGCCCACTTGTCACACTTTCTTACGACTTATTTTCACCACTTCCCTATGGTCAGGGTGAAGGGCACACTGGCGCTATTGCCTGTGAGCCACCTGTTTGGGCTTTTATTTGATTGCATGAATGGGAAAGGAAAAAAACGGGAAACAGAATTACAGTCCGTTTGGATTTAAGATCTGTGAATGTTTGTTTTGATGGGCAGGAGGCCAATTTCTAGGTAACAGGAGTAGAACTAATTATACGCATTCGAAAGCATTGTGGAGGGCTTGCTCCAGATTCAAGATGCTGCCAGGCAAAGGCAGAGGGAAAAAAAAATGCAACGGGACTCTACTTTCCAAAAAATCTAGAGTTCAGAAACAAGAGAAGACTCAAATGTCCTTATTTGGCATAAAAAGGAAATAATAATATTCAGTGAGAATAGATAGTGGTGTCATCTGATTTTTTTTTTTTTAACGCATGGCTGTGTTCCACCGGATCATTGTTCAAGCAGCAAACCAGCTTTGTGAGAGCATCTATACAAAAGAGCCGGCAGTTGTTGGTGCTCAAGGCAAAAGTCTGTTTGGTAGCAGTTGTGCATGAACTTCTTCTACCTGTTGCCGTCTGAGGCAAAGTGGTCCCAGTCAAGTTCAGCCTCAGGGGCTCAGGAGCAAAGAGCCTTTCCTGTCAGTATAGGCTCCTCAGTGAAGGGCCACCATCCTACCTTTCCATCACTGTCGGCATTCGTGTTGTTGCAACCCCCTTCTTTGCGAGAGCATTTTAGAATTACTTCTCACTGTAACGGCAGGTATCAGCCAAAGGTGTTACCCTTCTTTTAGAGTCGAGGAGCCAATGCCATTCCAAAGTTCTGGGCTTCAGCTGTATGAGTGATACCCATTCCCCAAGACCCTTTGTAGATGCTTGAAACATCAGTTGAAACCAGCCCTTGTATATACTATGTTTTCTCCTATACACATTTTCCTATGATAAAATTTAATTTATAAATTTGGGCACAGTAACTAATAGTAAAATGAGTTAAAATAGAACAATTGTAAAAATACATTGTAACAAAATCATCCAGCATTACTCATCTTGCACTTTGGGACCATGATTAGATAAAACAAAGGTTACTAGATTTCACTTACTGCTATATTGTTGCATTCGGTCTGAAAGTGGCTACTAAGGGGACTGATGGGGTCAACACATGGATACATTGACAACAGTGACTGGTGTCCTGCAGGGGACAGAGGGGAACCACTCAGCATTTCATCACACTACTCAGAACTTCAAACATATGAGCTGCCTATGTATATAATTTTCCATTTAATACTCTTAGTCCTCACTTGACCATGAGTAACTGGAAAAGAGCAGTCAGGGGTAAGGGCAGAGCGGGTAGAATGACTTTCAAATCCTTTGTAGCTACTGAACACTTTTTTCCCACCACCACAGTACCTGATACTGGCAGACTGGTAATCTCTCCCAGAAGCCACATGTACCCAGGGCCGATATCCCCCAGACCACAGTGGACTCCTGAAGGAAAATTAGTTTGCTAGCTCTTTTTGGGGGGAGGTGGGGTGGGGAGAAGGCCTCGAAATCTCTACAGAGACAAGGCCAAATTTAAACTCCTCATCATTTTAGCTCCACCTTCTGAGTGCTGGTTCCTCTACTGTGAAATACTTCTCCCAAGTTTCAGCTGATGGGCCCGTCTTTATCAGCAGTGTCTGAGTTAACAGGGAAGCAGGGGAAATAGCTGCCAAAAGCAGAACAGGCAGGGAAGACCTTAAGGGTCTTCTTAGCTTTGTTCCTTGTGCTGCAGTTTTTTAGAATGTCCACTTGTTGGGAACATCAAGTAAATTTATGTCCTCTTTGGGAAGCAGGAGACCTGTATAAGCTTCATTTTGAAATGAATGTCTCTACAAAGAAAAGAGTCAAAGCGTTATGACAAACATTAGTAAGGGGATCACCTTTTAGGACAGGGTTGGACTCTTCCAAAGTGAATGAACAGGGACAAAGTCCTCGGGTTAGTGAAATCCTCTGCAGTCAAGTTGAAAGGGCATGGTCAAAATTTAACTTCAGAATCACACAAAACCTTCAAGAGCATGTACTTACTCCTATTAATGATATGTGTAATAGATATTCCATCAATACTAATAACACACATGAGTGGAATTTGTATAACCTTTTTCCAATTACGAATTTTCTTTATAGAGAACCATAACTCATATTTGTCATCTTTTGTTCATCTTTTCAATGACCTTAAGTCTAACCCATTCTTGTCAAGGATTGCTAACAAAAACACTTAGGTCTGGCATTTGAAAGTCCCAACTTAAGTTGGGCTTGGTGGCATACACTTGTCCTCTGGATAATTTGGATATCAAGAGTCTAACACCAGCCTGGGCTACACCATGAGTGAGTTACACCTTACGTTAGATAAGAAGAGCTGCAACAGGGTTCGGAGTAGAACCCTCACCTCCATGCTTTCTAACTAGATAAGCTTATCCATGGCTCTGAGTCCCTCCAGACTCATTGTCCAGCCATTTAGTGATGGGACCAGAGAGACGACTTAGTGACTTACAGCATTTCCTGATCTTTCTGCTCTCTCTCTCTCTCTCTCTCTCTCTCTCTCTCTCTCTCTCTCTCTCTCTCTCTCTCTCTCTCTCTCTCTCCATAGCCCTGGCTATGCTGGAACTCACTGTGGATCAGGCTGGCCTCAAACTCACAGATACCTGCCTCCTGGATGCTGGGGTTAAGGGTAAATGCTCCCACGCCCAGCACTTGCAGAGGACTCTGGTTCAGTTTTCAGCACCCAGCTGGCAGCTCCTGACCTACAGCTCCAGTTCCAGACAGTTTGATTCTCTCTCTGGCCCCTAAGGGCAATGGACACAGAAGGAATGCACATAGGCAAATGCCCCTAACCATGCTCATTTTGTTTTGCTATACAGATTTTTTCTGACACTGGGCAATGTATAAAGAAAAGAGGTTTATCAGGCTCACAATTCTAGTGACCAGGAAGTCCAAGCATCAGGGCACCAGCCGCTCATAGCACCTCTCTGGCTGCACTCTACACAGTGGAGCAGCAGAAAGGCAAAGTGCTGTCTGCAGAGAGAACACACGCATGGTGGTTTGAATATGTTTGGCCCATGGGAAGTAGCACTACTGGGAGGTGTGGCCTTGTTGGAGGAAGCCTGCAACCCTGTAGGTGGACTTTGAGGTTTCCTAGTGCTCAAGCTCTGCCACTTGCAGAAGAGAGTCTCCCCTGGCTTCCCATGGAAGAGAGCCTCCTTCTGTCTGCCTGTGGATTGTAAGAATGTAGAACTCTTGGCCTCTCTAACACCAAGTCTGCCTGCAGGATGCCACGTTTCCCACCATGATGATAATGGACTGAACCTCTGAGACTTTAAACCAGCCCTAATTAAATGCTTTCTTTTGTAAGAGTTGCCTTGGCCACGGAGTCTCTTTACAGCAATCAAACCTTAACTAAGACAGAAGTTGGCGCCAGAAGTAGGGGCTATTGTGGCTGAAAAGGCTAAATGGAAGGCATTAGAATGACTTCTGCCAAAGAAAATAGTGAATCAAAAACAGTATCATTCATGTACCTAGAGGGATTGCAGAAGTTAGTGCCCCCATCAAGGACCTGAAAGAAGCAGGGGTGTGGTTCCCACAACATTTCCCTTTAAGTCTTCTCTCTGGCCCTTGCAGAAGACAGACTGAGGAGAATGACAGTTGACTATCAAACATTAAATCAAATATTAGCTCTAATTGCAGCTGCCGTAGCTGATGTGGTGTCCTTCCATGAGCCCACCTCCACAGTGACACACTTCCTCCAACAGGGCCACACCTATTCCAGCAAGCCCACACCTCCTAATGGTGCCGCCTCTCATTGGGCCAAGCATAGTCACCCACCGCAACAAGTATAAGCAAGGACATGAAACCAGAGAGAGGTCAGGCTTCCTCTTGTATATGAAAGTTGGTGCCCTCAAAACCTAGTTATCACCCTAGTGCTTCAACCTGAAGGTTCCACTGCTTCAAAAACACCACCCTGGGAACCATACTTGCAGGGTATGAGCCTACATCCAAATTATAACACACAACCATTGACTCCATTTCTTCACCCTCTACTCTAAGGGAACACATTCCTTGCCCCCAAAGAGAGCAAGGACTATCGGTCCTAGCCCAGTCAAATGTGTCTAAACTCGACTGAAAAGGAGAGGAGAGCAAAGAATACATCTGGGTGTGACAGGCCACACTGAAGCTCCTAGTGGGATGAAGGAGAGATAGACTGTAGAAGCCAGTGCCAATAAAATGTGATTATAGACGTCACACATCTGGACCAAACTATAACCTGGTCATTCCCAATGGCTCTTACACTGCAAGGGGTGATGTGGAGACAGGCAGACGGTCCTAAATTGCTGACTGAGGACAGGGATATGTGTGGAGTACATTGGGAGAATCTTCTTGGCACATTACATAGTCTTCCTGTCCCTGACTTCTGCATCTGTGCCTTCTAGGTCTGCGGACTTTGAAGTCAACAGGCAGATGCAGCTGGTCTCATTACCTTCTTTTGTCTATTTGTTGTTTAAGATTTGTTTTTATTTTGTGGTGTGTGTGTGGGGGGGGGAGGGGTTGAGTTGTGATCTGTCCAACATCTGTGATCTGGGAACTGAATGTCCTCTGAGAGAACAATTGTGGAGCCACCTCTCCAGCTCCATTTGTTTGTTTATTTTTGTTTTGATGGGGGAGGAGACAAGATCTTGCTATATAGCTCAGGTTAACCTCAAATTCACTATTTGAGTCTAGGTCTCAAAATTGTAATTCTTGGCTGGGTATGGTGATGCACACTTTCATTTCAGCACTCAAGAGGCAGAGGCTAGCCTGGTCCACAATAGAAAGTTCCAGGGCAAGCCAGGAGTATGTAGAGAGACCCTATCTCAAAACAAAAACAGAGGGGAAAAGGCATATATATCACACCCATCCACAGAGCACCTCGTTTCTGTGTTCAGAGCTGGTTCTGCAAATTCAGGGTCTTACTCAGCTCTCCTTTCTAGGAATTTCCTCTGCCCACCTCCTTTCTTTTATCTGGCAACTAGGACTCACTATCGAGTGTCTCAACCATCTGTTCTTTAATTAAACTTCATTTTTATCAAAGTTATATGGGTTCACAGTTCAAGAATCAGATAGTGTCTGCAAACTCAGAGGCAGCGGCAGCAGCTCCCGCCAGTGGGGTGCATTTCTCTGCGCCTGTTTCCTGGCCCCTGCAGTGCATGGTCTGCAACTTCTCTGCCTTGCTCCTTCCCTTTGATGGAGTAGTTCCTGCAGCAGCTGCCTGTGAAGAGGTTCATGGGAGGCAAGTTTTAGAGTCCTCACCCAGCAAGCCCGTTTTTATTCTACCTTAATGCTGAATTGATGATTTCTGTGAGTATACAACTGGATTAGAAATCATTTTCCTGCAGAATTTTGAGGACAGTTTCCCATGAGTGCTAGCACACGGAGTTCTACTGCTACACCTAACACCCGGACTCCCGGACAGGCTTTTACCTCCAAAGCATGGGGCGCTGAAAGTTTTCAGGGATGTCTCCAATGTTTTTAATTTTTATTATTTTCACATATTGGAAACCGAGTCTCACTGGATAGCTCAGGCTGGCTTTGAACTTGAGATCCCCCTGCCTCTGCCTTTCAAGTGCACCATCATGCCACAGGCAACAGACATCTCTCTTGCTGTAGCTTTTTCTCTCTTCATTGAAGTGGATACTTGGAAGATCTAAACAATATGAAAATGCCTGCCCTGTCCTGTCCTGTCCTGTCCTGACCTGTCCTTGCATGGTTTCCTGTTGCAGCTTAGACACATTTTTCCCCAGTGTTGTCTGTATTTTCCTTTCTTCTTAGTGGAGTGTTGGGCATTTTTCTCTGACCTTATAATTGACTTCTTTAAATTTCTTGTTTACTTTATATAAGATTGCCTTTTTGTTTACTTATTTTGATCGATTGTGTGTGTATGTGTATGTGTGGGTGTGGGTGTGCATGTGTGTTGTGGGTATGCATGTGTGTGTGTGTGTGTGTGTGTTGTGGGTGTGCATGTGTGTGTGAGCACTTGGAGGCCAGTACTTTAGTGACCTCCTCTATTACTTTCTGTTCCTTTGAGAGAAGGAGTTCTCCAGATCTCTTACTGAACCCAGAGCTCACATTCTTCAACAAGACTGGCAGCCAGCAATCCCTGACTTCATTCTGTCTTCATCATTGCAGTGCTGGGGTTGCAGATGTGCACAGGACCACACCCAGATTTTACAGGAATACTGGGTCCATACCCAAGACCTCACATTTACATAGTAAACATTTTTTATATGAATATATTTCTTTTTTTCTTTTGTTGATTTATTTTCTCACTTCACATCCCAACATCAGTCCCCACCTCCTCCCAGCACTCCCTCACACAGATGCCCCTCCCCTTCTCCTCTGAGAAGGGGGTCCCCACCCTAGGTGTCACCTTCTCTCCCCTCGAATATCAAGTATCAAGTCACTGCAGAACTAGGCACATCCCCTCCCGCTGGGGCCAGACAAGGCGGTCCAGTTAGGGGAATAGGACCCAAGGCATGGCAAACTTTTGTAATCACCGAGGCCTTCCTCCAGCCATGTATTCATTGAAGGTGGGGTTTCAGCAGGTATGGTAGCACACTCCTTTAATCCCTGAACACAGGAGGGTCTCAGTAAGTTTGAAGCCAGCCTGGTCTACATAGTGAGTGTCTAGAACAGCCAGGGCTGTGTAGAGAGCCCTGGTTTCCAATAACCAAAAAGTTAAAGGGGTGTGTGTGTCTATTTTAGTCACTTCATTCTATTGCTATAAAGAGACACTATGTCCAAGGCAACTCATAAAAGAACGCCCCTTAATTTGGGGCTCATTTACAGTTCCAGAGGTTGAGTCCATTATCATCATGTCAGTGAGCATAGTGACTTATAAGTGTGGTACTGGAGAAGTAGCTGGCAGCTATATCCTTATCATCAGGCCAAGAGAGATTCTGAGCTTGGCATGAGCTTTTGGAACTTCAAAGTCCACTCCCAGTGACAGACTTCTGCCAACAAGGCCACACCTACTCCAACAAGGCCACGCCTACTCCAACAAGGCCACACCTCCTAATCCTTCTAATTCTTTCAAATAGTGCCACTGCCTGGTAACTAAGCATTCATACATATGAACCTGTGGGAGCCATTCTTATTAAACCACTACAGGGTCTCACTGTAGGCCTTAAACTCAAAATCCTCCTGCCTACATCTCCTGGATAGCTGGGCTTATGAGCCTGCACTAACATGCCTGGTTTATCTCGTTAGTATTATCCAATTGTTTATTTTACAAGAGATTAATTTTTCTGAAGTGATACCATTCTGTCTTGGGAATTGTTAGTGCTGGAGACCAAACCCAGGGCTTTTCACATGCCAAGCATCTGTTGTACCGCTGCTGAGCCTCACGTCAAACAGTGTGATAACGTTCTTGTGGATTTGAAGATGGGCTTTTAGCTTTCTTGCTTTCCCTCATGGTTCTTGTCCTTCCAGGTTTTCCCATTTATGTGTCATTGTCTTTTGTGCTTGGCTGGTCAGCTTCATATTGGGGCTGCTGTAGAAATGCTAGGTAATGGCTGACCATGAATACCTGAAAGACAGGTCCCAGCAAGTGGCTGGAAGTCTCCATGTGGAGACCCAAAAGAACACCTGGTTACAAGGCCCAAAGTCTGGAAGATTCCTTGCAGCTGGTCAGTTTCTTCACAGAAGAATGCTGCTTGATCTCACTGGCAGCTTAGGTACATGGGATTCCTCCTTAAAGACAACCCCTGGGTCCTGTTTGTGACCTGTGCTTCATCTCTACCCCCTGACCTGCTTGGAAGCCCATGTCTACAACTCTCCAGTTCATTTTCTGGCAAGAAAACCTGTGTTTCTCCCTGGAAGATTGACTGAGATGGGGACAGTGTCCTGTCAGGCATGGTGTTATTTGGTGGTGTGAGGTGGTAGAGATGTGGAGGTGACCTGCATGGAGGCCAACAGTTGTTCAGCTATGCTTACTTCTCATCTCTAATTAGCTAGCTATCTTCCTTCCTCCCTCGCTCCCTCCTTCCTTCCATCTTTCTTGTAGCCCAGGCTTGCCTAGAACTGCTGATCCTCCTGCCGTAGACTCATCCACAGTTTGCAGCACTCAGTAGATCAGGTCACAGCAAGTCGGCTTCTTTCCCACTAGTCAGCACTTCTCCAGGCACGTTGCCTTCTAAAACTACGCGGAAATCTGTTCATCGTGTATCCGTTCAGGTTCTTAGGTGCAAATAGCAGAACCTGGAACTAGTGACACTTCAGTCATGAGGACTCTTACCAAATGTGACGAGGAGTCCACAGGTGAGGGGAGCCAGTCCCCAGAGATCAGAGATCATGCATTGCTCTGTTGCATCCCCCCAACCCCCGCCCCAAGACGTGTGTGTGTGTGTGTGTGTGTGTGTGTGTGTGTATGTGTGTGTGTGCATGTGGATTGGGGTATGGGAATCCTATGTAGAGGTCAGAGGACAATCCTGTAGAATCTGTTCTTTTTTTTCCCACCTTTATATGACTTCTGGATATTGAACCCAGATCACCACAGCAAGTGCTTTTTGACCCTGTGCATCTCAGTGGCCCTCTTTGCATTTTGTTTGAAATTTCTACCCTCTCTGCAGTCCCTAGGGCTTCCTCCTCCAAGCCCAATAGCAAGATGGCCATAGCCGTCCATCTTCCCAGTCCAGATGAAGCCAAGACCACTTTCCATGCGTATTCTTCACCAATCCTCTTAAACATCCTTTATTTTTTTAAAGCAGTTTTAGGTTGATAGAAAAATTCCTTTGAAATGACAGCTATTTCCTATATTCACACCGATCAACCCATCACACACATATAACAGAGATTTCCTGTGTTCCTCCTGCCCTGTCATGTGTATGTGTACACCCCTTCTAAGCCAATCATTAATAAACACAATTAAAAAGAGCCCACATGGGTATGGGGTAACTATCATCATTTTTCTGCTGCTCTCTGTTCTTTGACTCTCTTACGCTTTAAAAAAAATTTTGCTGAAGTATCTCTGTTGTGGGATTTGGGGTGGAAGCTAATGGTTGAGTGTAATTCCTATTTCTCATTTATGGAGTCTTTACTGCAGAATTATCCACTATAGCACAGACATGAACACAGGCTCAGTGTCTGCTTATAGGTGAATACGTAAAGAAATTTCGGGCCAGGAATAGCTGTGCATACCTATAATTCTAGAACTTGAAAGACTGAGGCAGGAAGCTTTTGACTTCAAGGATAGCTTGGGCTACATAGTGAAGAGAAAAGTCCCTTGTTGGGGGTGGGGATTGTCGGCACCTGCTTGTCATCCCAGCACTTAGAAGGCATTGAAGGTAGGGGCAGGAGAAACAGGTATTCAGGGTCATCCTCGGCTACACATTGAGTTTGAAGCCATCCTGATCTACATGTGACCCTGTCTTTAAAAATAAAAATAACAAAAACAAAAGAAAATTTGTTAAATGTAACAAACTGGAATATTATTCAGCCACACACACACACAAAAAAAAGATGGCAGTCTAGCCATTTTCAGCCGCATGAATAATTCCTATAAAATTTATAGGAATTAAAATTTATAGGAAATTTGGGAGGGTTCTGTTAACTAAAAAGTCAAAAAAATACTATATATGATTCCACTTTTATGTTGACTCTTAAAAGTTGAACTTAGAAATAGAAGGCAGAAGCTGGGCACAGTAGCAGGGGCCTGTAGTTCCAGCAGCAGGAGAATGGGGCAGGAGTATCATGAGGACTGTGAGCTGCACTACCCTATGGTAAGCTCCCCACCTACGCTACATAATTAGAAAGGAAGGGAGGGGCAGGGAAGGGCAGGCAAGGGAAGGGAGAGAGAGACTGGAGTGACCAGTGACCAGCTGAGAGGTGGAGGAGTGACAGGAGCCAGGACAAGTCCAGGTCCAGAGTCAGTTCAAGACCAGCCTAGGTAACTTGATAAGACTCTGTCCCAAAATAAAACTAGAAAAGAAGTCATTCCAGCTAGTGGTAGAACACTTCTCTTACTGGCATAAAGCCTTGAGTTCAACTCCTAGAAGGCAAGAGGAGGGTAACAAGATGCACATATATTAGCAATATGTGGGGGCCCATGCCTGGCCTCTCATCCCTTGGGAGGTAGCAAGAGAACAATCGCGGTCATCCTCCATGACACAGCAAATTCAAGGCCAGCCTGGGCTACATGAGACCCTATTACTGTAATATATATCCATAAAACAGGGAAAAAATGAAAATGAGAAAACAGGATTTCTCAGTCCCTTTCTTACCCACATGGTGATACTGCTAGCTCTCTCTTTTTGTTTCTGTTTTCAGTGTTTGTTAGGAAAATTCCCCTACATGCTGAAAAGCAGTGATATATTGATGAATACTTTCCTAGCCTAATTTTAACACTTGTTATATTAATATGTTACAATGTTCTTGTGATGTATTCTCGTTAGTGTCTTCTGACTTACATAGACATTGACTTTTCACTTGTAAAGACTTCTTCAAAAGTGAAAAAAGCTGGTTGTTGTGGCACTTGCCACAACAGGATTTGCTGAAGAGGCGTGGGCATTAAGATCATGAGTTCAAGGTCAGCTTATGTTACACGATTTGCCTTTTGCTAGGCTAGGCGGTGCATATCTTTAATCCAGGCACTCTGGAACATAGGAAGGCAGAGCTCTGTGTGTCTGAGGCCAGCTTGTTCTATATAGAGAATTCTAGGCCAACTAGGGCTACATGGAGACCCTGTCTCATAAAACAAAGCAAAACACAAAACAAAACAAAAAGTGATTTTCCCATATAGCCAAGATGCAATTAAAAATCAAGTTACTGTTATCCTGTAGGACAAGAAGGGTTTTCCATGATCGCTGAGATACTTGCCCAAGAACCTTTTAGACAATTTAGAAACAGACGTTTAGGGTCAGGTTCATGTCCGATTCCCAGTACCACATGGCAGCTGACAACTGTCTGTAAGATCAGGATCCAGTTTTTTCTTTTTTGGCGTCTCAGGCACCCAGGCACACAAATGATGAACAGATATACATGCAGACAAGGTTCCCCTACATGTAAAATAAAATAATAATTTTTTAAAAAATCCGTTTCCATGGCTGGGGGCAGAGTGTGACTGGGTTGGTAAAGTGCTTACCTAACGTGTTCAAAGCCCCTGACTTTAACCCTCAGCGCTGCATTAACTGGGCATGGCGCCGCACACCTATGACCCCAGATACTCTGGAGGTAAAGACAAGAGACTCACAAATTCAAGGTCATCCTTAGTGAGTTCCAGACCCGGGATACATGAGATCTGGTCTCAAATCCTGTTGAGTTTTTTTTTTTTTTTTAAATTCATATATGCACACTAAGGAAGTCTGAAAGGACATAGACCAAAATGTTGGTAACACTTGATTTTGGGTGAGTGTTTGTAGATGATCTCCCAGAAGACAGTCACTAGACTCTGCATAAGTTCACACGTCACAGTCCCCCTGCTCACACTAGGGGTCCCTCCCATGGGCTTACAGTGTATTCCAGAGGCAGCAAGCCAGAGAGCACTGTACTACTAATGTAGTGGGTTCCAGCAGAGAGCCATCCACCCTACCGCTTAATGTTTCCCTTCAGAAAGATGCCATTGGTTCCCCCTCCCTGACATTGTGGCAGAGCTGCTTATCAGAGGCATGAAATGGGGGAGGGGGATCTGATTTCCTCAACATAACTCCTTCTGTGTGATCTTCCCTCTCGACCTTAGACCGTCATCTGCAAATAGCATAAGCAGCAGTGCGTCTTCAAACCACAGCGCCTACACTCCAGAGCCCCCGCTCCCCGCAGGTGGAGGCGACCTCGCCAGCCGACTGTCCAGTGATGAAGGGGAGATGGACGGAGCCGACGAATCTGAGAAGTTAGACTGTCAGTTCTCCACGCACCACCCCAGACCTCTTGCGGTAGGCCTCCTCTGTCCCTTCCATGCTGTGTCACCTGTTGCTTCGAAGGCTACTTGGTGATGGTAATAGAAGCCTGTATTCCTAAGGGAAGGGCTCTAGAGTATAGCTTCATCAGGAGGTTTTCCCAAAGGTGCAATGGCATAAGAGATGTACTTGAACGTCATGAAATGACCTGAAGGGCTTCCCACTGGCTATATATATAATCCCTTAAGAATGTTTGAGAAGTGGTGTCTATATAAGTTGCTCTTGGGAACCAACTTTCTGACTTTGCACATCTGAAAACAGCCTCAGGTTCAGGGTTAGCCAGATGCACCCGCCCTAGAAGCTGTCTTAGCAGCAAGGCAGGTACCCAGGTTTTGTCATTCTCCCTGTGGCTCTGTGTCTGGCTGTTGTTAGTGTGACTGTATGGCAACAGAGCTGGTGGTAGGAACGGTGTTTCCCATCGCCATGATTGTTCGTCAATGAGAACCGTTTGAGAGAATGACTTTAACAGCGGAGATGGATATTGATGTCACAAGAGGCAACAGTTGGAAGCCTGTTCACATTTGCCTTATAGTCCTCTGAGAGAGGAAGCAGCTGGTGTGACAGTGACAGAGCCCAGTGCTGTGTCCCTGGTTATATGGCCCTCATGGTGGTTTGTTCTGGTGCCAGCCTGAGCCTTCGGGATCAGCTCTGACTGACTCTAGATCTCAGAAGCTTTGCAAATGGACTCAGTCTTGCTGGAAGACAAGGCTGGTCTGGCCTTCTCCACACGTGGGCCGCTTCCTGTTTCTGGAGGTGATAGGGACCCGTGGCTCACCTGTAACCTGTGGCTTTGCCAGTAGTGAAGTAGTGAGGGGCCAGCTGTAGTGATCTTTGTCTGCACTTGTAGAGAGCTCAGTGCCTCCACACTCACACTGGAACACTTCATTATCTTACGTGGCAAGAAGTCCAGAGGCAGGTGCCCTTACAGCCTTGGTCCAGTCTCTACTGCATCTGTACACATCTTTGCTGTTCCCATTTTAATACATTGACCACAGCTTCTGGGCCACATCGGCACCTGGTGCCATTCTAAACGGAGGGGACACACGAAAAGGGGGCTCTTCCAAGATGATACGTTTTCCTTCATTTACGAAGCAAGATCTTCCCATGAAACCCCGGCAGATGTCTCCATGTGTGTAGTATAGCGCTGCTGTGACGTGTCTGCCACTACACTGGCAGGTGGCATCGCATGGGGGAAGGAGGGGAAGTGTGATGACTCAGCTGTGCCTCATTCCAAGGTCCGGGAAGAGACGCATTTTCTCTGTAACTGCTGCACACACGATATCAAGACAAAAGTGTGGCTGTGTTAGCAGGGAGACACCAAGGCCAAGTCAGGCAGAGCACTGCGGAGGACAGGGACAGCAGTGTCTGCCACGCGGAGCATCTGCACCTCTGCCCAAGGCACACACACAGTGCCAGCTCCCTGGCTTTCTGGCCTCAAACCTAAGTGATGATAGATAATGCTGGTAGCCAAAACCAAAGGGGCCTCCAGTTTCCAAGTCTGAAAGAGATACTAGCATCAAGAATCTATCCACAGGGCAAGTCACTATAGGAGATTGGCCACATTTACAGGGCATTATAGGCCCTAACATTTTGCTGATCAAAATGGAAAAATCATGAGTTTGTGTCTTTGCTTTGCCCTTCTTTCCCCTCATGATCAGCTGACACATTAAATCATGTGTGTGTGTGTGTGTGTGTGTGTGTGTGTGTGTGTGTGTGTGTATGTGTAATAAGCCCTCGCTCAATGTGTCCTTAGCAGTTGGGATGATAAAGGAAGTGATAGATACACCAGGACTAGCTCCCACAGAGAGGTGGAGGCCAGCTTCTGTGCTGAAGAGTTTCCATGTATGTTGTCTTCCTGGGTCAGTAAGAATGAGCTATAGTAAGTAATTTGTGGTATGGGATTTTGTGGGTAGCAGGGATTTAACAGAAAACAAAGGAAAGACCCTGCAGTTCTTCCTGTGAACGGTTCCGAAGGCTCCTCCAGCCTTTGCGGAATGGGCGCCAATCCAGCACTGAGCCTGGGCTGCTGTCCAGGGAGCTGCTAGAGGCCTGAGGGTGGGAAGAGTGCCATTTGAATGACAGAGTCATTTGCAGACGTTCCTGCGCTCTAGACCCGCCACATGTCACCTTCCTGGAGGTTGCCTCTTGCAATTTCTGTCTAGTGGCCTCCAGGTGTCCCTCATCACAACCAGTGTTTGTTAAATGTCTGAATATTTCATACGTAAGTTTTAAATTCCATGATTTATTTTCAATATTTCTGTAGAACTTTTTAGTCCACTATTTTTTTTTAAAGTGTGGTTTTATTTGGTTTTGTTTTTCTAAAGATGGTCTCACTATGTGGCTTTGAATTCATCATTCTCCTGCCTCAGCTCCCTAAATCCTAATCCTCCTTTTAAAATTCCTAATCTCCATGATTCTTACACTGAGAAGAATGAAGTCCCCACCCTTTAAACATTAATAGCCATTACATATGTACGTGTGTTTATATAATGAGTCTAAGTGATTTTGGTGCTGTTTATATTTTGATGCTAATTCTGCTTCCTGAAGAGGATTTGCCTCCAAAGAGTTGTAGATCACATACAGGTGATTCTATGTGAACCTTCTCCGCATGTTAACTGGTCAGATAAAGGCTAGAACCTGGGATTGGGTGGTGGAAGGGAAAGGTGAGGCTGGAAGTTTTAGAGAAGGAGAGAGAAGGATACTGTGCCCTCAGTATTCACAGTGGGAGGAGCAGTCAGATGAGGCATTAGCAATGAGAAATATAAAGTGGGCATCTGTCTTAGTTAGGGTTTCATTGCTGTGAACAGACACCATGACCAAGGCAACTGTTATAAGGACAACATTTAATTGGGGCTGGCTTATAGGTTCAGAGGTTCAGTCCATTATCATCAAAGTGGGAACATGGCAGCATCCAGGCAGGCATGGTGCTGGAGGAGCTGAGAGTTAGTTCTACATCTTCATCTGAAGACTGCTAGGAGAAGACTGGCTCCCAGGCAGCTAGGAAGAGGATCTTAAAGCCCATGCCCACAGTGACACACAAGGCCACACCTCCTGATGGTGCCATGCCCTGGGCCAATCATATACAAACCATCACAGTATCAAAGGAGACAATCATAGTTGACAAAGAGGGAAACAGCAGGCAGAGGGGATGGGGTAAGAGCTCAGAATTGTGCTGTATTCCTGGGCATCTTGTGAGAGCAGATGTAGCATGCCGATGTGGCAGAGGCAGATAGATCTTTATGAGTTCAAGGTCAGCTGGGTCTTCATAGTGAGTTCCAGGATAACCAGAGCTACATAGTGAGACCCTGTCTCGGGAAAACGAACTGATGTGGAATGGCCGTTCACCTGGAGGCAGTTCTGTGGCATCACATGGGAAGAACCAGCCTCTTCACCCCTAGACCGGAGGCCAGCCGGGTAGCCCTAGTTCCTAGAGATAATGGAAGGTGTGATGAACAGGTGGAGCTGCAGAGGACCCCTGGGATAGAAAACAATTGCTCTCTTGTTTTCTCTCCTAACCCCCTGGCTCATCCTGGAGGTAAAGAGCATGGTCCCTCCATGCCACAGAAACTGAACGGCACAAGTCACCAGCTTAAATGTGAGCTTCTGGGACTCCAGATCTCAAACTGCAACATCACAGAAATATTTTTTGGCCTCAGTACCAGTTGCTACTTTTCTTTTGAGTAAAATGGTACCTCTGTGTGTTTTTATGCAAATGTTATTTTTCTCTTTGTAGCTTATTAACCTGTAATCAAAATTAAAATGTTTTCCTCCCCTCCCCCCCTCATAGTTCTGCTCGTTCGGGAGTCGCCTCATGGGACGAGGATACTATGTGTTCGATAGAAGATGGGATCGATTTCGCTTCGCACTGAACTCCATGGTAGAAAAACACTTGAATTCGCAGATGTGGAAGTAAGTGAGCGGCGGTTTCTTTGCGATCTAAGAGGAGAGCTGCCTCACCGTTGCCGAAGCCCTAGCCTTGTAGACAAGCCCCGGCACTTGGCCTGCCACAGACCAAAGCGAACCTGAAGTCAGGATTCCTGATTGACTCTGAAATGTCAGCTCTGATTAATAGCATTTTTAGATAATGGGTTGTTTGCTTTGTGTTCTTGGGAGATGGTTGTTGGGTTGGTAAACTTCTAAACCAAACGAAAAGGATCTTAAGGTAAAAAAAAAAAATCGTTTATTCCATAGGATTATAGGGCTTTTTTTTTTCTCCTAAATCACTAAGATTGTCTGGAGATGTTAAGAGTGTGCGTCTGTTTGGGATGTGACTGGTTCAGGAACAATGGTAAAAACTTCCATAATGATTACACACAAATTTCTAGCTAGTTACTGTCCTCATTAAAAACCTATGTGCAGTTGTCAGTGGGGCAGATTCTGAGCAATGGAGGGAAGTTGGTTAAGTTTGTCTTTGGCTCTCCCCATCCCCCTAGGGCCCTCTCCTCACCTCGCCTCTCTCTCTCCTCTAAAGTCCAGCTTAGGATTGTTTATTCTCCAACATTTCCCAATACACTTACATTTTACAGGGGATCTACAGAAAGGGGGAAAGCCTAGAATGCTATTCCTGGGAAGAAATAGCAGGCCTGGGCCCTCCCAACCGTGACACATAAGAAACCATTTTGCCAACCTCTGAATGTCCCCACCCCACACTCCTAAGGGAGCTTGAGTGTGTGCTCCAGATGGATCCTGTCTTTCTGGGTCTCAATAACAGTGAGACCCTCAGCCTGTGAGGCCCAGGAGAGGCAACAGGGCATCCTGAGAAACAGAGGAAACACATCCTACCTCTCACCTCTCCTCAGGTGGCTCTGTTTTCTTAGCCCTTTGCACACAGAGACCTGGGTCCCCACTGTTTCTGTTACGCGCTCACAGGGAACTCGGGACTGATGCTGATATATTAAGTAGGAAAGGGCCACAAGAGAAACTTAAAATGTCTTCCTGTGTGAGTGACTGCCCTGCTGGTCTTCAAGCCATCATTGATTCCTGTTTATATCGCATTTAGAGTTTTAGAAAGTCCTGCTTAGGGATGCCGTAGATCTTGGTTATTTGGTGGCTTAACTTCCAAACATGGCAGCCAACCCTGGTGATCCACCCTCCCCCTGCCCCCAGCTCTCTGATCTCCTGTGTTATAGAAGTGTTCGTCCCGGCACGTGGAAGGAACGTGTTGAGATCTGTATTTCGCTCGCTGGTGCTCTGTCAGCTCAAGCTCCATATTCCTTTCCTCCTCAGGCACAGAAGCCCGAGCCACAGGGCACCAGGTCCCTCCCCTCTGTTCAGGACTTGCCTAACCAATCTGCTGTCACTGAGCAACATTGGGGCTGCCTGGGTGTCAACTCTGGAAAGCGTAGCGCCCCGCTGCCCTCTCAACCTCGCTGCCCAAACTCCAGGCCCCGAAGGGCCCGAACCTGGAGGGATGGCAGCCGATGGGGGCATGGAAGACATTAGGAAGAAAAGGAACGGCCAAGACTCTTTTTTCTTTAACAAGCATTTAACTCTGCATCAGGAGACGCCAACACAGTATTCTCTTGCAGCCAGGTCAGCATCTGGATCTCCACGCCAGCTGGCATGGGAGGATGGGAGCCGTCAGGAATTTGATCACATCTCTGGGCTTTTAGATGGGACTTCCCGTAGACCATGTGCAAAACCTAAGTCAGGCGGCCTAGCAGGGTGAAACCCGCTGCCTCTGGGCACCTAGGAAACATCAAAGCTGTTTAGCCTGCGGGGAAAGGCTTGCAGGGACAGCTCTACCATTTCTCCTTTACCACTGAGGATTAAAGAGGAGAGGAAAGATAGGTCTAGAGAGTGTACCAGAAGTAGAAGCCATTCCAGTCTTGGGCAGGGGCCAAGTAAGATTTAGGATTTCGATTCTGCCTGTCTGCACAATTTGAAGTATTTATACTGTTTAATGAGAAAAATATAAACTGGGACAGCAAGATGTATCTCATTCAAGGTCCCCAACTGAAGCCCCATCCCCTTAAACTAAATTAACTGGTACGTGTAAATTACCCTTATTACAAGTTATGGTCAAACCTGTGTCTATTTCTCTGAATTTAGATGGAAAGAGCAGAAGCCAGGGGTCCGGGGTACCTGCCCTGCCACCATAGGGTAAGAAAGACAGCAAGAGAGTTGCTAGCACCTCCCAGAATGTGCCCTTGCCCTGTCAGGAAAGCCATATGCAGGGCCAGACAGTTCTAAGGACATGTGCAGACCTCCATGGTTTGCCTCCATGGGAACCCCTGCCCAGCATGCATAGTCCCTGACAAAACAGTCGTGTCGCTGCTGAGATCACCTGCTTTCCCATCCACTTCTCCATTCATCCATCTGTCCATGCACTCATTCATCCATGGCCGAAAGTATCTGTGCAGCATCTTGTAAATAGGGCCGACAGGAGCTTTGATGTACCATGGGCTTGAGAGGAAGGAGATTCTCAGATGCCATCATGGCTGCCGTGGGTTGGCAACGCTCTTCTCTTGTATTCCATCTCCTTGGTCTGTCAGTTTCAAAGACACCGTGCTTCTGTACACAAGGATGCCGCTGGGATCCACCTTAGGCTTGGAAGCCGCAGGCTCCCCTACAAGCGGCAGATAGGTGATCTTCAAACGGGAAAGCTAGGAGAGGGTTTCCCGATCAGCCAATCAGATCGGCCGGAAATGGCTGGCAGAAGAGACGGGGCTGTGTAAGCCCCGCCCTTCCCTGTGCCCCAAGCTTGCCCTCTGGTGCTACTTAGGAGAAGGAAAGCTCCTGAAAACAGACACTGGGAGATGAGCAGAGAGCGCTAAAAATAAAAATAAAAAATAAAAAAATAAAAGAAAGAAAGAAAGAAAGAAAGAAAGAAAGAAAGAAAGAAAGAAAGAAAGAAAGAAAGAAAGAAAGAAAGAAAGAAAGAAAGAAAAGAACGAACTTGAAAGCATTCATTTACTCCTAAGGTCACTTCTCTCTTACGAAATCAGGAGTGGGATGTGATCCCAGGACTGCTGTACCACACCCGGGGCTCCCCTCCCCCTGCCCTTCCAGGTCCCAAGGGTAACAGCAGCAGCTTGTGTCTAAGCCATAAGATGGAAGTGGGAGTCATTTCCAACCCAGGTCAAAAGGGTCTAATGGCTAGGTGTTTTCACATGCCTACAATCCCACACTCAGAAGGCTGAGGCAGGAAGACCACAAGTTCAAGAACAGGTGTGCAGAATCCTAAAGATGTCACCTTACCTGATGTTGGGATTGGCTCCAAGGACTTTCCCCTCAGACAGCACCAGCCCCACCCTGATGCCAGTTTTAAGAAAGCCTAACAAGAAAACAGTGGCTTTCCCATCTCTCCCCTGTTCCCATGCTGTTCTTCTGCTCATAACCTGCCCTTCTTGGTCCCCTCTGGTTACACAAGTATCCAGGGCGCTCACCGTTTTCCAGACCAGGAACAGGGAGACTTGTGGAAGGGAAGCCTCATGCCATCCTTTCCCCGAAGTTGAATGAGAAAGAGAAGTGGGGGAAAAAAGTACAATTTGCCCTAAGTATGGGCAATTTGATTTTATCATTTCTCAAGCTCCTGACTTCGTGTGGACACCACGATCCAGTCTCCATGAGCTAAAATAGAAGCGCCTCTCTCTCCGGTGTAGCCAGAGGCATTGGATGCCAATGACAAGGGGTTGCTGACAAGTGGGGAAAAGGTCTTTTCCAAAATAGGTCCAGCCAAAAGCAAAGTGGAGGAAAGGGGAATGAAAGAGGTCACTGTAGGCTGTAGGCAGAGGGGCGTGTCCGGGTAGCGGGCCCTTCCCCCTCATCAACTTTTATGGCTGCCAAAGGCGCTTGAGTTGGGGAGAGACTGCTCAGGATAGTTCTAGTCTTGACAGCATTTGCCCTTTACTCATGAACCCAAACCAGCCAGTCTCCTGTAGTTAGGTATGGAGACCAGGCTCTGAGAGTGGTAAGGTAGATGCTGACGTTGCTTTAGTGGGCAGCGTAGGGAAGGGCCATCCTTCAGATCATCATCTGCCAAGGCTTCATGCTCCATAGTCTGGTCCTGCTGGGTGTCCTCTGTAGCCCTGCCGATCAAAGCTCACCCGGCCTCCCCGGCGATGCCAAGCCGACGTCTCACTGTTTCTCTCTGGCTCTTCTCTCGTGTTTAGGAAGATCCCTCCTGCGGCAGATAGCCCCATGCCCTCGCCAGCAGCCCACATCACCACCCCTGTTCCAGCATCCGTTTTGCAGCCTTTCAGCAACCCCAGCGCTGTGTATCTTCCTTCAGCTCCCATCAGCTCGAGACTCACCTCTTCTTACATAATGACATCAGCCATGCTCTCAGACGCAGCTTTTGTGGCATCGCCGGACCCACGCGTCCTCATGTCCCACACCACAGCTTTCCCCCATGTGGCTGCAACCCTCAGCATCATGGAGTCAACCTTCAAGGCCCCATCTGCCGTGTCCCCGATACCAGCTGTCATTCCTTCCCCATCCCACAAGCCATCCAAAACCAAAACCAGCAAATCCTCAAAAGTGAAAGACCTGTCCGCTCGTAGCGACGAATCTCCGAGTAACAAAAAGAGGAAGCCGCAGTCCTCGACCTCCTCCTCCTCCTCCTCCTTATCCTTATCCTTGCAGGCTTCCCTCTCATCTCCACTGTCAGGGCCCCACAAAAAGAACTGCATCCTCAATGCCAGTTCTACTTTGAACTCCTATCAGGCAGCCCCTCCCTATAACAGTCTGTCTGTGCACAACTCAAATAACGGGGTAAGCCCACTCAGTGCCAAGCTGGAGTCCTCAGGACGGACCTCACTGCCCAGCGGCCCCATGGACATAGTGAGACAGGTGGGCGCTGTGGGTGGCAGCAGTGGCTCCTGTCCCCTCTCTATGCCCTCCCTCGCGCTCCATGCAGGGGACCTCTCTCTGGCCTCACACAATGCTGTGTCTTCTCTGCCCCTCTCTTTTGACAAATCAGAAGGAAAAAAGCGTAAGAATTCAAGCCCTAGTAGCAAAGCCTGTAAGATCACTAAAATGCCTGGTATGAATAGCGTTCACAAAAAGAACCCACCCAGCCTTCTTGCACCGGTGCCCGATCCCGTTAACAGCACCTCCTCTCGGCAGGTAAGGGAACTCCTGGCACTGCCTTCATCGGCTCTGGGGGGCAGGGGGAGCTGGGCAGCGCCCTTGTTTGGCCAGGTGGCTCAGACAGGTAACACAAGCATGGCTCCTTTTCCTGGGTTCCCCGTAGGCTCTGAGAGTTCTTGGTAGGACTTTGCTAGTCCCCGTGCTAAGCACTTTACAGTCATTGCTTCCTTGAGTCCTCACAACAGCCCAGCACAGGGGGTAAAACACGGCCGTCACTTAACAGCTGGGTAAACTGAGGTACAAGGAGTCTCTGAGTCCCCCCCCCCCCCCATTCCTTTTGTCTGTTTCATATCTCGAGGTTTTATACGAGGCCTACTTCATTAAAGAGTTCTGTTGCTAAGCAGTTTGATCTGATCTGTTGGAATCCCCTCAGGATGAGCCTGAAACCCAGGCTGGTTAAGGGATGCCGGGTACCCCCAGGAGTGGCAGCCTGATCATCCAGCTCCCAGGTGATTGTCCTCACCTCGTCAAGCTGCCCTCTTGTCCTAATATATGATGAACTTGTCCCTTCCTAAAGCAAAACTGCATCTTGCACCCAATGGCAAAGGAGTACTCACTCAGTGCCAGGTTACCCACAAAAGTGTGAACTGTAGGGAAACTGGGAGGTGTGGATGGCCCATGAATAGCTGTCTCTTTCCTTGGACTTTGTTCCAATTCCCAGTCCAGACTACCTCCTCGGACTAGGAGAGCTACTGATGATGCCCTCTACAACTCTAGGCCTACCAGCTGGGAGCTCAGAGCTGGAGGGCAGGTTCCTCAGTTTCCTCAGCCTGCTCTGAACAGGCTTTGAGAGCTGCTCTTCTGGAAGCAAGGGTAGCCCAGGTTTACCACCGTGAAGCTAACACCAGACCCTAAGGCCAGCCCGTTTAGGGGTAGGGATTTTGGAGATAGAGGAGCTGGTTATTAAAAGATAACAATCTTTTAATAATCTTTTAATAATGCAGCAGTTCTCAACCTTCCCAATACTGTGACCCTTTATACAGTTCCTCATGTTGTGGTGACCCTCACCCATAAAATTACTTTATGTTGCTACTTCATAACTGCAATTTTGCTACTCTTATGAGTCATAATGGTAAACATCAGAAATATAGGATATCTGATATGCATCTCCTATGAAAAGGTTGTTTGACCCCCCCAAAGGGGTCACGCCCCGTATGTTGAGAACTACTGCTCTAATGTTTTGTGTTACCATATATGACACTTGGCAAAATCCCAAGAAGAGCACCTCCTGAGGGGTTTTCCCAAGCACCCACATGAGCAAAGGCCAGTCAGCTACAGTCTTGGCCAAGGTGAGACACTTGCCCTCCAAAGTCATATACAGCCAGCACCCTCCAGATCCTACCCAAAGATGAGCATACGCTTCCGTAGACTCAGAAGGAGGTGCACACGGCTCCTTACACTGGAATGTGTACCCACAACACACCTAGAGATCTTAGGTGGAAAGGCAGCTTGAAGGTGAGCAGGCTGTGAGTTAAGATCAAATAGTCTGTGTTTCCAACAGGTTGCTAGGCAGGGCCACTCCCCTGGCCCGCGGGCGGGCCTCCCCTGGTGCAGCAAAGTCATATTGCTTTCCTCATTTTAGATCAAGTTCTAGCAGTGGTCTGGATTAACTGATGGCCCCTGCCCCCCAAACACTTCAGATCCAGGAACTCAATACCTAACCTGTTCTTAACCCATTTTATACATGACCCAAACAAAGCATAGGAAGGTTACAGGTTCCCATAATCACACTGCAAGTGAATGATGTGGTTGGGACGAAACCCCAGGAGTTGGGCTGAAACCCAAGTTCTTGGCCCTGTCAAGTCTGTAGTGCCTATGGATGGGTTACTGGCCTGTTGGTTCCCAGATTGTCTGAAATGCTTAGTCAGGATGATGAGTCAGCAAAACTAACAGGAGAAAGAACATTAAAAACCTCCCCCAGAGAATGTGCATCAGGAAAGCCTTGACAGCTGCCTGCAGGCCAGGCAGCACCCAACCTCCAACATGGTGATCGCTCAATACTTGTCACCAGGCCAGGCCTCTGAGAAACAGCTTTGGCTAGACTCACCACTGGGCATTTTCAAGTATTAGGAAAGGAAAAGGCCTTTGGCATCTGTTGTCCTTCTGTTAGAAGGCAGAGAAGAGAGCTCAAGAAGGCTAAGATGAGGAGAGCCAGGTATCAATGGTCCACGTGTCATCGCTCCCAGCACTGGGAAGGTGAAGGTAGGGGAGTCAAGAGTTCAAGGTCAACCTCAGCTCCCTAGTGAATTTCAGGACAGCCGGGGGTTCCTTAAGATCCTGTCTCTAAAAAGAAATCCAAAATGAAGCTGTGTGCCTTGCAGACAACGTACAGTTTCGTCTTATTGTATCTGGGAAATAGAAAGCCAAAAATGTCCACTAAGGTTGGACACAGAGCAGTACTATGACCAACAGGTATGTATGTGCCTATGTGCAGGGGGTGGGGCTAAGGATAGTGGAGGAGCTGTTTTGAGGTTGGGGGCAAGAATAAATGGGGTCATGGGACTGCATCCACTCCCCTCAGAGCCTACCCAGCCAGGGACCAAGGACAGTTGCACAGAGAGGCTACATATGTCCCCAGGTTTGCCATCCCAGGGTCCCTACCAGGCAGGGGAAAGTACTGGCCCCCCTCCTGCCCTGCACATACAAGGGCAGCCCAGCAAGATCTCTGGTTTTTGGAAGAGCAAGACGGCTGAGTGGGGGATCTCCTAACCACTCAGACCTTGGTGCTTTATCTGTAGCACACCTGAGCAACCAGGGTTAGAAACAAAGTGGGCTTGCACTATGGCCAGAGGCCTGTGAGCTTGTGGGCTCTTGCAGTAGCGTGGCCATGCTCTGCCTCCTGCAGTGGGCACATCTGAAGAGCTAAATTGAGAGCTCCCATCACTGTTTTATCTCTGAGAGGGGCATGCTCAAAGGTCCCATAAACTGTTGTCCCTTTTCCTCCCATGTCAGTTGGAAGTATCCATTTTGAGGAATTAAGGGAGTAAGGCAGGAATGTGGTACTGGTCAAATCCTTGTGCCCTGACAACATATGACATCAGAGGGTCCTTCCCAAGTTGTCTACGTGTCTGAATGGGGGGTTCATGGTGTCTTTCAGGTTGGAAAAAATAGCAGCTTAGCTTTGTCACAATCCAGTCCTTCAAGTATATCCGGCCCGGGACACAGCCGACAGGTAAGTTGCTAGGGGTGGAGGAAACCACGTAATGCTAACATCAGACCAATAAGAATGTGCACTGGAGTCAGAGCCTAGTTCCCATCTCACCTCCAGCTGAGAGGGTAACCTGGCTTCCAAACATAGATCTTGTAGTTATTATCTTTGGGTCCTTAAATAATTTGACTCTCTTCCCTTGAACCTATGCCTCCATTTCTTCCTCTGTTAAGTGGGAATCAGGATGCTCCCTAAGGCCCTGTGACCTATATGAGAATTAAATTAGTTTATTCATGTAAAGTCTCTGAAAACAAGTGCATAGTAAAGTCAAGTGTTAGCTACAATGATCATCATCGCCTGCTCCGTGGTGTCTGTAGACTTATTCTCTAGGTGTCTGGTTTTGGTTTGTTAGGCGGCACATTGATACTACCGCCTAAAGGCGGCATGAACGTGAAACAAGATAGCAGTAGGGTCTTAATTGCTCAGGGTGCATGTCAGCTGCTACCTTCTCTAAGACCCCTGGTGAAGGGGTCTCCATTCAGTGTGTGCTTTCAGGGAGTGAGAACATTCAGTGGCTTTGATAAACTTGAGGGATAGGAGTTATCAGGGGGGAAGCTCAGAGATTGGTGAATTTATCCAAAGGAGCGCGAGTACATGTTCAGGGGGAAAAGCAGGGAGTCAGTTAGTTATGCCTTGTAGGTGGGGCAGAAAATACAAACACCAAGTTGGTGTGTTGCCTCAGACATACAGTCTACATTCTAGGTTCGAAAACGCTGAATGCCATCGAGCCGGTATTTTGCCCTTTGGGGATTTTCCCATAAATCATGGGTCAGAGTTTGAACAAAGATTGAGAGCAGAGCTGTTTTGCCATCCCCGGAGGTTGGAGGGCCCCTAGGGTCCTGAGTCACTTTGTGTGACTAAGCAGCCAGATGCTTTGCTAGTCCAGAAGAGAGGCATGTGTGCACCTGTCACCTTTGTTGCTGTTCTAGAGGTTGCTGGGAGTGCCTGGAGAACACGTCTGTCTTTGTCCTCGTCGGCTAGGCTTGGGCCCATTGCTCCAGATAGGGACTCAAATGCTGGCAGCTGGCTGTATTAAGTATGTAATGACAGCAGCTACCTCTTACCTGAGAGCCTCTGTCTGCAGGCCCTTGTGCTTGCCCTTCACAGACATCGCAGGCATTGGAGCTTTGTAGCAGTGCTGTGAGGGACAGCTGATGGGTGAGGAGAGCCACTCTGAAGAGATGAGTTTCCTGCACCCCTCAGCACGCGCATCTCCAAAGCCCCTCTGCCTAACCGAGGGCTGTATGCTTCCATTGGGTAACTCACGGTGTTGCCTTATGTTATGTAGTAAAAACATCTGAGCCAATTAAAAACAAAAGAGACAAAGAGAACGTGCAGGTGTCCCAGCCCTCTATCCAGGAGAGGTCCCATGAATCCCCACTGTACCGTCCCCTTGTTTCCCTCCAGCCTTGGAGCTCTGGTGACTAACACATGGACTCCTATAGCATCATCTTAGTTTCGAAATATGACCCTTTGCCAGGTAGTGGGTTCTTTTCCTTTCCGTGACATACAAGAAAACCGGGGTTCCCTCCTGGATTCTCGTGGGTCATCCTGAATGAGACAACTTTTTCTTTTCTTTCCTAGAAGAACACAAGCAGAATGGGAAGGATAAGAACTCTTCCCTAACAAGATGGTGAAGCCACTTCAAACCAGTCTGCTTGTCACCCTCCCCAGGAGACTAAGTCTGGAGAAGGGAGGGTGGCGCTGGCCTGTGGAGGAGAGTGTTTCCTGGATACTGCCTGTGGCTCTGGCCCTCCTCCTCCTCCTCTTCCTCCTCTTCTTCTTCTTCTTTGTCTTCTTCTTCTTCTCCTCCTTCTCCTTCTCTTCCTTCTCCTCCTCCTCCTTTCTTCTTCTTCTAACACGATTTTTAGTTTTAAAAAAAAAAAGGCAAAAGAAACCTGAATTTAAGATTTACAGAAAACAGTGTTTTCTCTGTATTTTTTTTAATTATTATTTGTCATGTCTTATACATTCTTCCACATTTGGGGTTACTCCCCTTGCTCCTGATGCTGCTAGTGCACCGCCATTTTGCTCCAGCCCTGAGAACAGAGGTTGCAAACTGACGGTTCTGGTTCCGGGTTCCGGTTCCAGGTTGGCACCGGTGGAAGCTCTTGAATTTTAGCACATGCAGAGCTCATTCTCTCCTGAGTCCTTTCCCAGTGCGTTCCTGCCCTGCCCTTCATTCCACTGTCAATCATTGGGCTCCAATGGCCACAAGAAGTTGTCGGCTCCCGTCAGCACTCCTGGACCACAAACTGGAGGAGGGGCTTGCTGGGAAGGAGCCAGTACTTTGAGTTGCATACTGGCAGGGGGAGGGTGGGGGTGGAGGGGGCGGTTCCAACTGGTTTCTGCAGCTCTCCCTCTTCTGAGCCAAATTCCAACTGTTAAAGTTACGTCAGGGACCCTTTAATGGTGGGGTTTACTCAGGGCCAAGGCCCAGGTGTGCAGTTCAGAAAAGATACATATTGTTAGGTACAAGGACAGAGGGACCCGTCTTGAGAAGAAGGAAAGGTGTTGGGAATCCGATGACTGTGATGGTCAGAGCCTGTTTGGAATATACTCTGAAAAGTTGTTTTCAGGGCACAGTACACAATTTCTTTGAAATCTGGGTCAGTTGAAAGCCAATAGGAACCAGGGAAGCTAATCTGTGAAGCGGTGCAGTGACCACAGCTTCTGAGAAGGTTCTGGGACCAGGAAGGGTCCTTCGGAGGAAAGTCTGCATGAATGGTTTTGTGCCAAACCCCTTGTGGGAATAAGCAGCAGCACTGGTAGCACAGATATGCTTGCAGCTCATCTTCAGATGTCCTGACTCAGACAGTTCGGAGCACTGGTAAGCATAAAGATAGCGAGGAAGAGACATGGGCAGGAGGCACTGGAGCAACTCAGCTATCAGGCTGTACACACTGGAGTTTTGGAAAAAACATCAGTACCATTAAGTTCTAGTGGGGAAGCAGGAAGGGAGTTCGCAACACGGAGCGGGTATTCTGTGCGTCTTCCGCGCCATCTTGAAATCAGAAGTAAATGCTGGTTTTGCAGCTGGGCACACCCCTCCTTCCCTCCCCGAAGTTCTCCCTCCCATTCCTTTTCTCCCAACCCAAAGATCAGACTACTGTTATGTTTCACCATAGGATTGGAATCCGCAAGGACGGGAGGCAAAGGGAGTGATTTCCCTCTATGGAATTGCACTGACGGTGTTTCTTACAGGATTCCTAAACTTTTAAGTATAAAATGAAGAATTTTTTTTTAAAAGTCAGGAGTTTGTATTAAGCAAGTACTAACTAGGACATTGGATGGGATTATTTCGTTTTTCTTTCTCCACTGTTAAAAGTGCACTTATATGCTGGTTAATTTACGTCTTGGGGGGGGAACGACTGCAAATTCAAGGGGCAATTGTTACTTTTTCATTTTTTTTGTTTCTTTTTGGTTTTTTTTTAAGGTTAAGGCAGATTTTAAGACTTATAAATGTTTAAGAAATTATAAACAAGGTTAGATCCTTTGGGGAAAAAAGTTTAGAAGATATTCTTAAAGTAAATTTTTATAGTGTTAATTTTGTAATAATTTATGTTTTACTATATTACAGAGCTAACTGACCAGAATAGTTTCAGAAACAATATGAAACTTAGGAAAGTTTAAGCAATGTTTATATTTTTAAAATGTTCTTTGAATTATGTTTTTATTGTACATTTCTTCAGACTCAAAAGTGTGTACATATCTTTGTTATTTTTGCACAATTTTTGTCTCGTTCGGTTTTAGATGTCGTTTTATATATAAATATATATAAATACATAATTTATTTTGAGTTGTAAAACATGCAGGATTAAAAACAAAACAAGTCTCAGCCACAGAATAAGCCTCTGGTCCGTAAACTCTTCTACTCAAAGAGGGAAAATAAAGGGTGAGAGGTGCAAGACACAGCAGCTCCCTTCGTAGCGACCTTGGGAGCAAGCGGGCTTCAGCGTGGTCAGCGTGGTCTGCGGCGCACAGCCGAGCCACGCATCCGAAGCTAGAAGACAGAGGCTTCTCATACAGAGCTGCTTTCTTCCTTGAGTGACTGCTTTGACCAAAACGTGAGGACAATTCCAGAAAACTGAGCAAAAAGGGAAAACCCACGGTATTTCTTCCTTCACAAGTCATCCCTGCGTTTACTTTCAGATGTATTAAATGCTTGCAGCTAGGGGGGGAAGGGAATTGGAATGCAAAGAAAAGATTTCCTTTGGATTTGTTCTCATGGAGTTCAACTGGATCAACCCCTAAAGCATCCGGAGAGCGGTACCCTTTGGGTCTTTTTGTTTCCCACACCCCACTCAGCCTTCTGTCTCTGCCCCTTGGCCGCTCACACCCCTGTCCACCCGGGGAGCTCCTGACACGTCGTCGCCAGCCACAGAGGCTCTGGATGTTAAGTGTAATGCAATGCATAGACCTGTCAGCCATATAAAATTAAAAATCAAAAAATCGAGTTGGATAACTTGTATGCCTTCTTTTGTATCGATGTACCAACTGTAAATAACGCTGATCAACCTTTGTAGAAAATAGTTTATACAGCGTATTCTATTATTGCTGATTCTCAGTGAACTCTTGTTTAAAAAAAAAAGGAAAATGAAATTTTCTATTTACACCTTATATTTTGTTATGCTGTCAGCCCATGGCACCTTAACAGAATTCTGTGGGTTTTATGTAGCTGGTCAGTCATGGGGTAAATTAAATAATTATTGTTGCACAGACAAGAATTTGCACCTGTTCATTTGTCCTTTCCTACTAATCAATTTTAGAAGCTTTTCCAGAAGAATTTTGAAGAGAGCATGTCCAATCATATTCAACAAAGGCCACACTCATGGAGTGGGTTTCTTTTTCTATGATCCATATTTTGTAACACTAAGTATTTTCTTCCTTTGTCCCGCACCTTTATGAATTAGCACTATCAGATAGAATCCATTCCATGCCTGTGATGTTGTAAGCAGATAAATGTCCGAAGTAGGTGTACATAGTAAACTCTATGGCTTACAGTTTTTAAAAGAAAGAACAAATACGTATCTATTGATACTACCGTGGTTCAGCACCAGGTCTGGAAATATTCTCCAGTAAGTGATTGTATTTTTTTTTTTTTTGCTTTTTTTTTTTTGTAACATGGCTTTGTAAATAAAATAATTTATATGTTTGTAAAAAAAAAAAAGAGTCTTCTGGTTTTTATAAACTTTATGATATTATGTTTTATTTTCCTTGTGAATGGGGGCATTCTCATCAGGACAGCCCTTCTAAGAGGACGCATATTCATGGCCAGAGACGAAGTAGAAGATGGTGAATTCATTGGACAAATATTTACAGAACCCCCGCTGGGCCTGCCTCCGAGTTCACTGACAAGAAATAGACAAAAGGCCAGCTACTTTCTAGAGGCAGCTCAATTGAGGAGAAGCAAAGAGTAGCACATGACCTTGTGTGTAATTACAGAGCCTAGCAAAGGCTGTGGTGGGGAGGACTGAGCTCTGTGGGAGGGAAAATGACTACAGGAGCTGGTATAACACGGAGGAGTTCTCCACACTGGGAGTTCTCCTGAAGAAAAGGTAAAGACCCTGCCTCTGAGAGACAGAGGAGAGAGATAGAGATAGACAGACAGACATATAGATAGATAACATAGATACATAGACAGACAGACAGAGGACAGACAGACAGAGAATGAATATAGTCTTGTGGCTCCAGGATAATGGTGGTAACTGTAAAGAGTGTTAAGTGAGCAGGCTAAGGCACACTTTAGACAGCGGTGAGACTCTCTTAGATAAAGGAAGCCTCCTTGGCCTCAACAGAGAAAGCATGTTGGGTGCAGACACCATTTCTTCGGAGGTAAAAAAACGCAAGACAGAAAGGGCTGTGCTTTGGCTACAGGAGTGGCTCTCCCAACCACCAGAGGTGCTATTTCATGCTCTTCACGGAAGCAACCTGAGGTTCTCTCTGAAAGTGGTTCAGTATTTATGTTAGCGTAGAAGACCCCAAAATAAGACGCTCAAATCTCCACTCTCACATCCTTCGTCCAGCACGCCCTTGAAACTAACCAGGCAATCACAGGTGTGCCTATCCAAAAAGCTGCCCAGTATGTAAAAGTCTGCTACTGTGGTACTGTGGTATAGGCAGTGGGTAGGGGCGGGAACCCAGAGAATGTGCTGAGGGTTTTTTTTTCAGGGTGTAGGTTAATCCTCCCACTATGGAGTCAAGGATGACCTTGAACTCCTGATTCTGCTTGCCTCCATCTCTCAAGTGTTGAGACTGTAGGCCTGCATCAGCGTGTCCCCAAAGTGCTCCAGCTTGTGCTGCCTGTGTTGGAAGGGGCAGAGGATGCTAAGCAGGAAGGTGAGCCTAGGGTGCAGCTTTGGAATACACTCTTGATTATTACAGAATAACGATTTTCTTGAATTTATGTCACACTCTTACAAACAGATGCTGAGAGACCTAAGTGATGTTTATGCAGTCCTGGAGAAAAAGAAATTCATAAGCCACTACCATTTTGGCCGTGTGCAAGGTGAGGCTTGCTGTAGATTCTGTGTCTATTGAATATGTGCACATGAGCAAAGTTCTGAATATGGGCACGGTCCTGACAGGGCTCATGCTCAGATTAGCCCAAAGGCGCCCCACCCCTCGAGAGATACCCCACTGAAAAATAGCGGATTATCCATAAGTCAGAAGAAGAGGCTCACAGAAGGCGAAGATGTCACCAATGGAACCAAAGAAACAAAAGTGGACTGGGAGTACATACAGCGAAAAGTAATACAAGTAAACTTTTTTTTAAAAAAAAGAAATTGGGTCTTGTATGTGTGTGTTTGCTTATATGAAGATGGTTGTAGAAGGTCAAAGCATCAGGAGAGCACACAGAGGGTCAGAAGATGATTCGGTCAGTAGAGTGATCGCCTCAGCAGTATAAAGCCCTGCTTCTGATCTCCAGCACCTGCATCAACAGCCATGCTCAACGGAGCTAGCCTGGAACCCCAGTGTTGGGGAGACAGAGTGCAGGAAGATCTTTGGGGCTTGTCTGACGGCCGCCCTAACCAATCAGTGAGCTCCAGTTCAGCAACACACTCGTCTCAAAATGTAAGGTGAGAAGCAACTGGGAAAGACAATGTCAGCTGCTAGCCTCAAAACACACACACACAAACACACACACACAGGTGGGGGAGGAAGGGAAGGGAAGGAAGGTGGAAGGCAGGGGGAGAGAGCAAAGAGAGGGGAGGGAGGAAGGGAGGGAGAGAGAGAGAGAGAGAGAGAGAGAGAGAGAGAGAGAGAGAGAGAGAGAGAGAGAACATCAAATCCTCAACCACGGCTATTGGTGATTCTAAATTGAAGGCATTTGGTCTGGGAGGTCAGAGTATGGTTATGATTACTCAAATTAGTTGAAAGAATATAAAGTGAGACTAGTGATCCTGGGGACTGAGTAGAACCCTCAACCTGGCAAGCACTTGAGAATGGAACACAGAGAAGGTAAATCTAATGGAAATGGGGTGCCTTCACGCCAGAATCTGGCGAGCTTTTGTCAGTTCTGGTTTGTTTTTGAGACAGGGTCTCACTACAAAGCCCTGGCAGTCCTAGAACTTACTCTGTAGACCAGGCTGGCCTCAAACTCAGAGATCTGCCTGCCTCTGCCTCCTGAGCGTGCCTCTAAAGGTGTGGGTACCACACCTAGTTTGAGAGGTTTTAATGAAATCCGTACTGCTGCAGAGTCAGAAAGAAATGCAGGCAGCAAGCACAGCAGGGTTCTCTAAGATGAAGGTCACATGACCCTTCCTGGGCTGTCACAGCCTGGCAGGCTTAAAACACAAGGGTTTTCTCTCTCAGGCTTGTCCCCAGATTTTATTTTGTTTCTGCGCACATGGCTGCTTTGTTCACAGTGCTAGGGAGTAAACTCCTGTGTTTTTTCATTCACTATTCATTCGGGAGGGGCATGCCACAGTAAAGATTTGGAGGTCAGAGAGCAACTTGCAGTAGCTGGTTCTCACCTTCCGCCACCTACATCCTGGGAAATGAACTCAGGTCACGACTTGGCTGCAGACGCCTTTTCCCACTGAGCCTTCTCACTGACCCTAAACCCAGAGCTGTGTTAATGCCACACAAGTGCTCTACCATCAAGCTATATACTCAGCTCTGAAGACCAGAAATCTCTAGTGGAGAGAAAGGATCCAGAAGAGATTCCTTCTTTTCCTCTACGCCTGGTGGCTGCTGGCAGCACTTGGCTTAGAAACACATCACTTCAGAATGTCTCCACCCTCTCGCACGGTCCTTTTTCCCCATAAGGGCGCCTGCCATTGAATTCACGGCCTCTCCTACATCTCAGGTGATTTCTGGCCATGGTTTATTTAATTACATTGTAAATCTCCTTTTACCAAACCAGGTCATACTCACAGGTTCTTGGGTTGGATTTTAAAGATAATCTTTGGCAAGCTGCCATTCAGCTGCTACGGCAACCTTAGTGACACAGGCGTGGTGGCATTGGAGGGGACAGTGCTGGCCTGGGATGCTGTACAACATTCACGAGTACCAAGCAAAGAATCTTATATGAACACAAATATCCTAGGTTTGAAGGCACCAAGGGAATTTGGGATTGGAAATGGGAGAGTATTTGTTTTGTTTTACAGTGAAGGAGGAGCCCGTAGAATCTTAAGCTGGTGAGACAGTGGGTGACAGTGAGGTTGAAGAAACAAGAGAAAATGGCACCAGTGCAGCAGCCCTGTCTTCCCACCGTGGCCACTGTAGAGCAGCTAGAGAGGAAATGGCGCCCAGTACAGGCAAGGCTTCGATAAAAGGCTGCGGTGGAATGGTTCTTAGAGAAAAGCACAATAGGCATGTGAATGCGATTGCCATAAAGACCGAACATTTTGAAATTAGTAACGTGTTTTGTTTTGTTTTGTTGGTGCCCTGAAAGAGAAGTTTGGGCATAGCTAATGACAGAAAAACTGAAACCGATTTCAACACTAGAGGGCGCTGTGGCCCATCAGCAGTGGCCTAGGAAGGAAAGCGTAGTAACAACAAAGTTGAGCGCTGGCACATCAGTGGTGGAGTGTGTCCTGAGCAGTGTCACTTGGGAAAGTAGAACCAAAACATACAGGGGCTGGGGAGATGACTCAACAGGAAAGAGCACTGCCGCTCTTCAGAGGACCCAAGTTCAATTTCCAACATCCACAGGGCAGCTTACAACTGTAACTCCAGTCCCGGGGAATACGACGCCCTCTAGTGGCCTCCTTGGGCACTGCATGCACTGTACAGACATAAGTGTGGGTTAACCCCCCCCCCCACACACACACACACACACACACAAGACGAAACAAACCTCCATTGTCTCCTTGGACAGGAATCAGCTACAAAAAATGAGTCAACTCAGTTTAAGGAGCAAGCAACCAATCTTAATGGGGCTGCTTCTCCTGGGTTTTGTTTTTCATTACTGTGTTCAATTATCTTTATCACAACTATTTTACACACAAGCATCTCACAGTATTGGTTAAATTAGTAGCATCTCTTTGGTTAGTAATTAAATGTTTTGTTGAGACATAAAGAGTGAGGGAGCAAGAGTGGTTACTGGCCTTCGCTGGAAAAGGAATAACGCCTTGGCAGTAACGGGGAAGAAAGTTTGGGATGGAAAGAGAGAAGTCCTGTCTGGTGCTGTCTGTGTTTTCAGGTAGGCAAGTGGGATGTGTGTGGGAGCGGAGGGAAGTGTGAGAAAGGAGAAGGATGACATCATTGCTGAAGAAACTGGATTGACAGCAGTGTTTGGGAGCACGTTTGCCACCTGCAAAAGACTCTAATAGGGGTTGAGTGACCAGGAGCACAGCAAGGCACCAAAGCTTTCGAACTAAGACAAATCTCTCACCATTTTGTCACAGGCCCGAGTAGATGTGTCTACTGATTGTGCAGGAAAGCCCAGAGGAAGCAGATTTGAAGTTTGACACACAGTGGGACAACAAGTCAACATAGATTGGTAGTGTTTGTCAACCTAACAAGCTAGAGTCCTCTGGGAAGAGGAACCATAATTGAGACGATGCCTTATCAGCCTGGCCTAGAGGTATTGCTCTGTGAGGCATTTCCTTGCTTGGTGGTTGAGGCAGAAAGGCCCAACCCCACTATAAGTGGTATCATTGCTGGGTAGATGGTCCTGTGGTGTAAACAACAACAACAACAAAGGCAAATTGATCGAGCGGGTGAAGCAAGCAAGTAAATAGCAGTCCTCCATGGCCTGTTGTAAATGAATTCTTTCCCATTCATTTCCCAGTTCCAGAATAATGGCTCATAGGCTTACTGTCGATGAGTAAATGCCTGGGCCATAAGCCAGGCTTGCCCCCCCTCCAACTAGCTCCTAGCGCAATTATTCCATTTATCCTCTTCTATGTCTGCCACGCGGCTGTTACCGCTCCCCCACCCCCTACACCCCCCCCCCCCGCACCCCCATTTGGCTTCCTTCGAGTCTGAATGGCCTGACTCTTTCCCGGTGTTCCTTTCTTTCTCTGCTGGATGTCCCACCTTCTAATCCTGCCTCATTAGCCTTCAGATTTGCATTGGCAAGTGCAATCTGTGCATTAATTACACAGAGATGAGGCCTACAACCTCTGCTTCAGTTCCTGTCTCCAGGTTCCTGCTTGAGTTTGTGCCCTGCTCTCCCTGATGTAAGCTGAAGTCAACTTTTTCTCCCCATGTCGCTTTAGACAAGTTGCTTTATCGTCACAGTAGGCAGCACAACAAAACAGCTGGGTTCACCACAGTCACAGAACATTAGCAAGGCACTGTGGCATCGGCAGCTCCCTTGGCCTACCAGATCTCTGACAGGGGCCACTCAAAACTGTACTACATAGTGGCTTTCCCTGTCCTCCTAAGCAGTCCAGCCCATGCTGGTCTTCCCTTGCGAAACTGTGTTAGCCTATTGGTTCTTTTTATTTTATTCATGATACAGGACCTCTTGTGTTCCAGACTGGTCTGGGACTCTCTGTGTAGCTAAGGCCAATGCTTGGATTAATGATGTGCACTGCCACAACCAGATGTGCACTACCACAAGATGTGCACTACCACAAGATGTGTACTACCACAACCAGATGTGTACTGCCACAACCAGATGTGCACTACCACAACCAGATTTGTGCAGTGCTAGGGATTGAATCCAGGACTTTGTACATGCTAGGAAAACACTCTAGAAGCACACACTCCCTTTATTTGTTTGTTTATAGGTCAGAAGATAACTTGTGGAAGTTAGTTTTTTCCCTACTATATGAATTCTGGGGATCAAATTCAGGCCATCAGACTTGGTGACCTCAGTGAGTACAGTGACCTCATCTAACAAGTCCAGCTAACAGTTGATTCAGAATGGTCCCGCTGTGCAGAAGAGAAAACCTAGGCATGCAGGTTAAGTGAGGAACTGTGAGCCGGCTGCTGGAACCTCACATATTTCCCCTTCAGTTCAGTGTTCTCCACACTGCACTTGCTGGAAAAATCGTCTCTACCTACATGGTCTTCCCTACGTGATCTTTCCTACAAGGTCCTCCCTACATGGTCCTTCCTAAGCCACTCTGTCCCTATAGGTGTCTTAAAATCTGATACATGACCTGGTTGGTTTACTCGGGTTTTTCTAATTTATTTTGCTAACATTCGTTTCTCCTATCTGGCATTCCAAACCATTAGGACAATAGCTGCTTGCTTAATGGGTTATTTCTGGCATCCTTAGGGTTCGCCCAGAGCAGCGGCAGGCTTGCTGTGATCTGTATTTCTGAACCAAGTGCTCAGGGATGACGTTCCCGATTGTTTTCATGATACAATCCACTCACCGAGAAAGGTCAACAAGAAGATGTAAAAGAAATGAATGGCCAGACACCAAATCAGTCCCAGACAAGTTTGAATCTTGGCAAAAAATGATCGTGGGACGTTTGCCAGCAGCTTGGGGGTGTCGAGGTTACCGTGGCAATTCAAACAGCAAGACCGAGCTAAGGTCATTAACACAGGGAAGGCACTCTTCATTTAAAACAATTATAGAACACTCTGGGTTTCCCCTTTGCCTTCAAATATTTTTGTGCATTTTTAGTCAAACACGCTCATCACAAAAAAAAAAAAAAAAAGCGCTTGCTTCCTCTGCAACCTGAGCAAGAACTGTGGAGGCTGCTGTTCTGTGAGCTCAGACAGTTTGAATAAGATTTCGTTTTCTCTCAGCCCACTTTCCTGGCTGATTTCCCAGAAGTCTTATCACCAAATCAATACACCCCTCCCCCAAATATCTTCTAGGTTCCTGAATAATCCAGATGTAGCCCTGGGGGATGGGGCAAGAGGGTAACAATTCTGGCACATTCTTGAACTAGGACAAAGCAGAACTTCATGGGAAAGAAAACAAGGAGGACCTGGGGTCTTCGTTTCTTTGCAGTGCTGGGAATGGACCCCACCGACTTGCGAATGCTAGGCAAGCATTCTGCTCCGGAGCTGCGTCTCAGCCCTAAGGCTTTTCTAGGGGAAAGAAAAGATACATGCTTTTCCAACTTTACAAGGCTTTTGGTTCTGTCCGACTTGATGCTCAGAGACCCGTTTCTTCCAGAGCAGGGATATGACATTGAACAGAGGACTGACCATGGCAGTTGTCCACACAGAGGCGCCTCCAGCCCCAGCTCACCTTCAAGCCCGAGGAGCCTGTTCCTGCCAGGCCCACGCTGAGCCCAGCATTGTTTAACATTTTAATTAATGGATTGGCATTCAAAGTAACCTTGGTGAATTAAGGCCTCGCATACGAACACGCCGATTGATATACTAGCTGTTACCTTTGGAGGCACACAGGGGAGATGTCTAGAGAGCTGGAAGATGCTCTGTAGCTTGACCTGAGTGCTTGTTAAATGGATCTATTCATTGGTGAAATATTTATCATGTTATAGACTTAAGGTATCTTCATTTGCCTGGGCACTCTTAAATTTAAAATTCTACACCACACACTCAGACACACACACACACACACACACACACACACACACACGGGGTAGGGGGGAACAGACACAGACAGACACAGACAGACACACACACAGAGAGAGAAGTAGACAGCAGCTTTGGAGTGATAACTGTTGTAACAGGAAGGAAGCTGCAGTGTGTTTAGGGGAGAACCCTGGCCAGACGCTCTCCCCTTCCCCCATAGTCTCCCTGAGCTAGTAGGTGCAACAAAAGAGGGGGTGAAACACTTGCTTTGAAATCTTCACAGAGATTTGAAAGTCATCCAAGAGATGCTTAGACCTGCACAGCCCTGCCCTCCCCCCACCCGACACACGCACCTCAGCTTATCTCCCATATGCTGTTAGTCATCTGCTCTCCCTGCCAGGGCCCTCAGCACACCAGAGGGTCAGTGTTGGCTTAAACCAGAAATTTCCACTTGAGGTTAGTCTTTGGAAATATGAAATGGGACCCTGAGAGATTTAATACAGGCCCAGCAGAGAGAGTCACCTTGGGTTGGAGGTAAAGGGCGGGGCCACGCAGGACTGTCTCTTTTCTTTGGGAACGCATCTGTAGTCCTGCGCTGGATGCATATCCAGCACTTAGGAAGCAGAAGCAGGCAGATCGGGAGGTCAAGGTCGTCTTTGGCTGCAGAGTAAGTTTGATTCAAGCCTGAGGTACTTGAGACCCTGTCTTCAAATTCCCAAATAAATAAATAAACATCAGTTTGTTACGATTAGCATGTATGGATTTGTATTTATTTTGATTTAGATAAGCATAATACCCAGATGCCTGCTCATAATGACATACACAGACATTAGCGCTGGTTGTACAGTTCAGTAACAGAACATCTATGTGTCATATACAAGGACATGGGTCCCTCTCCAGTACAGAGGGGATGGAGCACTGATCTTACCTTTCCGATTCCCAGGATACAATGCCCAACTCTGTTTTGAAGGACTGGATAGGGCTCAGTGGGAGAATGTCTTTGAAGCACGACCACAGCCCCTTGGTTTCATTAACACCATTCTGAAAAAAGATAAAAGCAAAGAAAGACACTAAAGGGGCTTGGTTAAATGATGCGTCAGATAAAGGCATGTGCCACCAAATCCAACGACCCTACCAGTCCCTGGGACCTACCAGTGGACGCTGCCCTCTGAGCTCCACTTGTGTGCTGTGGCACGCACACGCTTACATGCATACAAATCACTTTAAGGGGTGAGTAGCCTCTGTATGTGTACACATCAGTAATTGCAGTCACATGAACACATGCACACACATACACGCACATGCACATGCGTGCACAGAATGTGTCCGGTTGCTTTAAATGTGACATTGTGAAGAACGTGAAGTTGGTGAGATTAGCAAGTGTTCCATTGACATTCTGAGGCTTTTTCACTAAAAAAACAAATAAATCGAAAAGCAAAAACAAAAGAAAGCAAAACAACCTCCCTCCCCCAATAAAACCCCATACTTATCCAGATTTGCCTTTAAAATTCTCCAAAGGCAAGACCTGGGCCATCCTGTTCAGCGCTGTTGCTAAATAATGCCAGTTACACAGCTGGTGACCAATAAACATGTGAATTAAAAAATAAAAGAGTTAATGGTGTGTAAATAAATGTGGACCCACAGGCATTGGAAGCAAGGAGAAAAGCATTAGCTCTTCACAGCGTGCCCGTGGACCAGCATCAAGAGGCAGTGCTGCCTCACCTAACACAGCAGGAAAGAGACTCAGTGGACCTGGCTAGGGCTGTCAGTCAGCTGCAGCACGCTGCCTACTCTGGCCAAAGCAACACACGTGCAGGAGAGACAGAGTCAGTTAAGGGGGCACTGGAAGAGAAAGGAACTCTTCATCATGGAGTCGGGTTGATGTCTCTCACCCATATTGGAGAACATGAGGCAGGGAGATTATGAATTCAAAGCCACCTAGACTATAACTTTGGCTAACACAGAAGAGGTCCTGGGTTCCAGTCCCCAGCACAGAGTAAACAGCACAGCAGAGCATGACTGGAAGGCCCTGGGAAGTGGAGACGGGAGGTTCAGAAGTTCCAAGTCAGTCTCCACTACTTAATGAATTGGAGGACAACCCGGCCTGTATGAAACTCCCCTTGTGTGTGTGTGTGTGTGTGTGTGTGTGTTGTGTGTGTGTGTGTGTGTTATGTGTGTGTGTGTGTATGTGTGTGTGTATGTGTGTGTGTGTTATGTGTGTGTGTGTGTGTGTGTTGTGTGTCTTCCATGCAAAGGCAATCCCATTCTGGGCTCAGTTCTTAAAGTTTCCCTGCAGTCTAATCTGGTCTCCTACTGAAAGATAACATCTGGGAGAACTGAGTTGCAAGATAGCCCTCAAAATCTCACATCTCCACCATGCAGCAGAACTATAATGCCAATGCCTCAGTAGTGTTGTGGGCAAAGCATTCTCAGTCTTAGCGATGGGAATAAGATTTTATGCCAGTTGGCCTGGCCACTGTCCCAGCCATGAGAAAGCACTCCTTCCTGGTGTGCTATCTTCCATCTTCCAGGAGGCTAAAGACTTCAGCTGCCCCCAGTGCAGGAGCCACACCACACCACACCACACACCACACCACACCACATACCACACCACACCACACCACAACACAACACAACACACCACAAACACCACATCTGTACTTTGGAATCAAGAAAAGGGTAAAAGGACAGCGATTCCCCTGGGATGACAGTGTTGGTGCTGGAGATCGAAACAAACTATTGTTTATTGATAATGTGACAGGTTCAGTGTCACGTACCCACAACCCCAGAACTCAGAAGGCAGAGAGAGCAGGAACAGGCCTGGCCGTGAGACTTTTTTCTTTTCTTTTCCAGGGCTTTGGAGTCTAGGCAAATGCTTTACCACTGATATAAATCACAAAGACCCTTTTATATAAACATTTAAAAAGATAGGTTTATGTTTATTTTGTGTGTATGAGTGCTTGGCCTGCATGCAAACACACCCTATATATGCCAGTTGCTGGCAGAGGCCAGAGAAGATGCTGGATTTCCTGGAATTGGAAAGTGCTGTGGCTGCCATGGTCTTGCGAACCAAACTCAGATCCCCTGTAAGAGTAACAAGCATTCTTAATTGCTGAGCCGTCTCTCCAGCCCCTACCTACCTTTTAATAACCAAACTCTTTATTTTCCCTCCAGAAGTCTGACAAGATCACCTTAGGGGCATGCATACAGTGGTCATGCATACAGGTCTAATAACCAAACCCTACTTTTTAATAACCAGAACTCCAAGCTGTGACGTCTCTAATTTTTTCCTGGTTGAAACAAAAAACAAAAAAAAAAAAACAAAAAAAACAAAAAAAACAAAGGGACCCCACGGTCCATTCTGACCAATTCTGTGTCCCCACTTGTCACATAGTCCCTCTGTCCACACACAGCTGGAACCCTGAGATGTAGCTCTTACTGAGGAGTCTAGCTGACGTCACAGCCCAGGCTCTTCCGGGAAGTGTAGCACAATTAGAGTGAAGAGAGCTCCAGTTTACCTGGGATTGTCTGCAGTTTAGCACTTAGGGGTTCTTAGGAGAATCCGAAAGGTGGGTTGCTCGGCTCTAGAATCCTCCAGGGAATGACAAACCAAGCTGCCTACAACAGTTCTGGATGCTTGACTCCCAGGCAATACTGCCAGACTTCCAGAGTGGAAAGGACTGGGATGTTTAGAGGAGTCCCTTCAGGTGACTCAGTGTGTTACGGATGGGATGGTTGGAGACTCCGGAGCAGCTGGGCACCAAGCAGGAGCCGCTCCCAGATTCTAACCCTTACATCCGTCCGTCCTTACCTTTCACTTCATGCGCATGCGGCTCGCCACTGCCACTGGGTAACTCTGTCCTGACTATCCACTCAGAACAGGTGAAAGCATTTAATGCCTTCAGATTAAGCATACAAATCTTTTATTGTTTTAGAGACAGGGTCTCATGTAGCCCAGGCTAGCATTGAAATCACCACGTAGCCAAAGAATAACCATACCCTAATCCTTCTGCCTCCACATACCTAGTACCACAGTTGTAGATTGGTACCTTCACTTTGGAAAGGAGTTTGCTTCTCTCTCTCTCTCTCTCTCTCTCTCTCTCTTCTCTCCCTTTCTCCCTCCCTCTCTTTCTCCTTCTCTCATGTCTTTCCCCCCTCTCTTTTTTTCAATTTAGAGTGCATATGTGCATTATGCAAGTGAGTTTAGGAACTTGAGGTGTCCGGACATACGAGCTCCCACTGTGGCTGCAGCTTCCAGCCTCTTACTGTGGGTGCTGGGAATCAAACTTGGATCCTCAGCAAGAGCAGTCCACATTCTTAGCTACTGAGCCAGCCGTCCGTCCAGCCTCTTTTGTCTTTGGAGATGGGCATCCCATCACATGTCCCAAGCTACCTCTTGTTCTATTCCTAAGTATTTATTCCTCAAATAATGAGTGATAGAGCCACAGAAAGATCCATAAGGGAGCATTTGTAGCAACAACTTTATTTGTAACAACCCCCAAAGGAGGACAACTCAAGTGCCCATCAGCAGATGAATGGAACCTTGGGGTAGCAACATGGCGGAGTCCTACTCAGCAATAAAGAGAACGAATTAGTGAGGCATGTGACAAGTCTCAAACACATGTGACCATACTGAGCAGAAAGAGCCAGCCACCCACACACGGCTACGTGGCTCCATTTATATAAAGTTTTACCAAATGGAAGCAGTTCTCCAAGTAGTAAGTAGGTCAAGGGCTGCCGGGGGATGGGCAGGGACAGAGATTGGTACGTTCACTATTGTGCTGTGCTGATTTCACCAACGATTCACGTACATCTAAATCTATGCACTTTTACAAATGTATAGTACATTGAATGTTAATTATCACCCAGTAAAGTTGTTAAAACAGCACCACCAACAAAGCCCAGAGTGCTCAGGCCGCATCTCAAGAGATTTGCTTCCCAGGCTCTTTTTAGGGTCTAAGATCAGTGCCTTGTTTTTATAACAGTCACTGGTCTAGGCTGGCCTCTACCGCTTGATACTCTGGTTTCTTTCTCCCAAGTGCTAGGATTACAGTCCTAATCAACACCCCTGAGCCAGTATCAGCAGCAGTGGCAGCCCTGCATGCCCTCTACCCAGAGTCTTTCTCTCAGAGCACTAACTGGATTAGGAATAATGGGAAGCAGAGGGGAGTCTGGAAGACAATCCAAGAATTGGCGCTCTGAGGTTTGGCCTGGGAAATGAGGGCAGTGATAGAGCTCTCCACTAGGTGGCGCTCGAAGACACTTTCCTTGAAGACGATTTCCAGGCAGGCTTGGGAAACCAGACACTGAGATGCTCAGAGCTGGGAGTCCTCTATCTAGACTGGCAGAGTTGACCACTGTGGAGAGAGTCGCAGAGCCTTGCTGGAACAGAAAATAACAACTGGGGAAGAGGTCAGCAGGCTCATGTTGCAATAGTATATGTTCCAGACGACAAAGAGAGAACACTCAGGGTGTCCTGTTTGAGGACCCTTGTATGTTAGAAGGTAGGACAGGTAGTGAGAAGATAGTAATAATGAGTGACCTGAAAGTTATTGTCTTTGATTCACTATAAGAAGCTCAGCGTCAGCCGGAGTGTGCAGACAAGGTGCCTGTCCTTGGATAGTATGGTCTAATTTTTTTAGTAAGCATTCAGTGGGCACAAAGGGAGGTCCCAGTTGGTGAGCCAGGACACCGAGGGCACATATCCCTCCTTTCAGTAACATAGAGAAAGAAGGAGTGAGTTACATGTGGAAGAGGTAGGGCTGGAGCCAGGAGGAGGGTCACTTGGAAGCTTACAAAATAACTTGGAAATAGGTACAAGAGGGGCTTCATGTGAGGGTCCTAGGGCCACCTTGTATAGGGGGCAGTTGAGAAGAGAGAGGAGCTTCATGTGAGGGTCCTGGGGCCACCTTGTATAGGGGCAGTCGAGAAGAGAGAAAGAAGGAATCTAAAAGCATAAGAAGCCAGCCATCTTTAGGAAGAATAGAATTTAGTCCTTGGAGGTAGGGCCTGTGGGTGACTGAACAGAGCACTTTCTATCTAGGATAATGGGCTTGTGAGTCAGAATAATAGCTAATTCCAGATAAGTATCCTGAGGGGTGACAGCTTGACCTTAGAGGGTGAGGCCGATATCTCCAAGCAGACAGAAAGTTTAGTAAGGTAGAGATGTCTTCCTGGCTCTTTTGCGGGGATAGACTACGAAGGAGATGATTGTCTATGCATTTTATAAGCCTGGATTTAGGAAGAGAATAAGAGAGCAAGTCAGAGGCCAGAGCCTGGCCAAATAGACGTAGGCTGTCCCAGAATCCCTGGGGCAGGGCTATCTGAGTGAGCCGGGTGGAAAATTGAGTGGCTGGGTTGATCCAAGTAAGCACAAGAATATTTTGTGACTGAGAGTTTGGAGGAATAGAAAGGAAGTTTTTAAAGATTTATTTATGTATTACATATAAGTAAACTGTAGCTGTCTTCAGACCCACCAGAAGAGGGCGTCAGATCTTATTACAGATGGTTGTGAGCCACCATGTGGTTGCTGGGATTCGAACTTAGGACCTCTGGAAGAGCAGCCAGTACTCTTAACTGCTGAGCCATCTCTCCAGCCCAAGGAAAACATTCTTGAGGTCTAGGACAGAGAAACGGGAGACCTCCAAGAGAATGGTGGAGAGATAGGAGTGGGTAGGACAGGATGAAGGGAAACTACTGCTGAGCTGGTAAGTTGGAGATCCTGAGCTAAGCAATAGGTTCTATTGGGTTTTTAAACTGCGAGCATGGGGGTATTAAAGGGAGAAGGGAAACTGAAGATTCTTTCTTAAGAAGTCAGAAATAAGAGACTTAAGTTCCCTGACGCTGTGAGAAAGAGAGAGAGTAGGCACTGAGCCTGGGTGATATATTTGTTAGGCTTTTGCTAGTGAATGATGGAGGGGTAATGTTTGGCTGTAGAGGTGTTCTGGTGTGTCCCATACTCAGAGGCCCACCTGGGAGGTTGGTAAGGGAGAAGGTGTGTCAAATTGTCTGAGGAGGAGGAGGGGGAGAATATCTGACAAGCCCGGAGTCAAGAGAATGGAAAAGCAAAAGAAAATAGAGGCTCCCACTTTGGCTAGGAGGTCCGTTCCCTGCAAGGTGATGGGGCAGGTTGGTACCACCACCTGGGCTAGGTGCAAGGGGAATAATACCCTTAAAAACACGTGTAGAATATTACAATTAAACTTATCACCGTCTAGCTTCAAATAAATGAGACTCAAACTATATTTATGTACTAGGCTCTGTGCAATTATTGGGGGATTACCCCTAATCTAATTCTCTAACATTGGCTATTACACCAATTATGCTCCCCAAATACTCGCTGTCTGTTGATTTTCTGGGTTATTTCTGCTGCAGCAGTCTGGTGTCCTGGGGAGGCATTTCACTCTGGGATGTGCTGCGGGTCCTTCATGACTAACGGAGACCTCCCGTTCTCTCCAGCTCCTCCTCCTCTGTGCTCCTCCTTCTCTCCTCTCTCCTCCTCTTAGGTCACAAGGAGATTTTTCCATCGGAGCCTCAAGATTCAGATTGGCGTATTGTAAGAGAGCCTTTGGAAGGTAGTGTAGAAATTGAGCTGGGTTTCATGTTTGTCCTGGATGATCCCTAGAATTTTTTCATAATTTTCCACTTTAAGGGTAGCCTTATGGAGACAAGGCAGGGGGCAAGTTATAAATTGGTCCCTAGCAAGGACACCATCCAGATGGGAATACAGCAGCTCAGACGGCAGCAAGCCTCATGTTTCCCTAAAGATATATGTGTGTGCGTGTGCGTGTGCGTGTGCGTGTGCGTGTGTGTGTGTGTGTGTGTATGTGTGTGTGTGTGTACATATATACATGTATGTGTTATGAGTTATGAGTTTTAAGTTAACAGATGTACTGGGTTTCAATCATACCCCATATGCTTACAAATCTTGAGGTACAGAAAGTTTGCACAATAGCCTCACAAATCTTGAGCAAGAGCTTTAGAGACTTAAATCAAAACTAAAGGACATGAGATGAGTTGCATTAGTCACCATTAGGAATAGTCTGTCCTAGCCAGGCAGTGGTGGCGGCACACCTTAAATCCCAGCACTTGGGATGCAGAGACAGGCAGATTTCTGGGTTCGAGGCCAGCTTGGTCTACAGAGTGAGTTCCAGGACAAAGAGGGCTACACAGAGAAACCCTGTCTCGAAAAAAAACAAAAAAAAAGGGGGGGGGGAAGAGAGGAATAGTCGGTCCCTTTATTCTGTTCTCCTCTCCTTTCTCTGTCACACAGTCAGGGTGCTTGCCTGATATGAGGCAAGCCATATCATCTTTTGAAGGAGACCTTTCAGCAAACATGCTTGGGTCTAGAGGAGGGAGAGCCACACCCCAACTCCAGAACCAGCTTTTAATTAAAGTGGGACAGCACAGAACCACAGTCTAATACCACTCCTAGCTGGAAGAAGCCTGAGTCCTCACAAAACTGAATCCAGTGAAAGGAGAACAGAGAAGGCTTAGAAATGGGAAAATGTTAAGGTGGGGCAATAGACAGAGGATGCTGCTGGGGGGGGGGGTGCTGAGTGACACCTCAGCCAGCGGGGACAGCCTGTGGGTGTGCACGAACTGCACCTGGCCTGCTGCTTTGCTCCTTCCCTCTCCTGCTGGGTCAGGCCTCGTTCTCACTTTGCAGCAAGCGTATAGATCCAGTAACATTAACTTAAAAGGCAGGACATTTACAACATGTGGCGGTGAGTTGGGGTGGGGCAGGGCAGAGAGACCAGCCCCCCAACACACACATACACACACACACACACACACACACACACACACACAAACCCATTCAGGGCTTGGAGTAGAGAAAAGAGAAGTAGGGAAATGGGAATCTCTTTCCACTTCCAGACCAGTGGCAGTATTGTAAAATTCCCAAATTATATGGGGATCCAGGGTGCCACTAGGCAGCCTTTTGGCTTGATAATCTAAGGCGACTGAGGCCAAATCCTGTTGCAAAAGTGAATAAATGTATGGCCCTTCTGGTCAGATGCCAGGGGAAGAGGCCGGGAGTCTCCCAAGGGGGAACCCTCGTGTTATGAAGGAAAAACATGGTTCCCATGGGAGAGTCAAGAAGGAGGGAAATGTCACCCACAGCCTTGTGGGAAAACTGCTAGTTAAGGTAGACATCTACCATTGCCTGGGTAACCTTCTAGGGCTCGCAGGTCATGGGGGAACCCTCGTTGACAGGGTTCCTCCTTCTCTGACCTTATCCCAGGAATTCTAAGCCCCCACACTCACCTCTACCTGAGGAATGCCACATAGCCTCTATTCATAGTTTATCAATTTCTTTTCTCTGGACAAATTTCTTTTCTCTGTTCAGTTAGCACCTGAGATTCTCGAAATGCTTCCCCATGCTAATGAGGTATGCCAGGTACCCTAAGCCCCCAGCCAATGACATTTTACCATTCTGGATGCCCCCACCCTCAGTCCCCCCAAACCTCCTAAGCCTTCATTCACCATAAGTAAAGGTGACAAGCAGTCCCGGTGTGGGCATTCACTGTACGTAGTCACGGGGCTTCTCGACTCCCTGTTCAATGTCTGCTTCCACTGACCTAGTGGATTGAGTCAGCTGATGATCAATGAGAATGGGGAGACCCACACGGCTTGTAGTCACCGGCGTTCCCAGCACTCAGGGAGGACTAAAAGAGGACCAAGCAACTCCAGGGGTCTGGAACTTAGCCTGGCTAAGCTAGAGAGACTGATATCAGGGCTTTCATAGAAGCCAGAAGGTGAGGATAAAAACTGAGTTCTGTCTGTCTGTCTGTCTGTCTGTCTGTCTGTCTCTCTCTCTCTCTCTCTCTCTCTCTCTCTCTCTGTGTGTGTGTGTGTGTGTGTGTATTCCAGAGGAAAGGGGTGGGGAATGGGGTTGCAAAAGCCAAGAGGGTCTAGAGGAACTGTGGGATTACAGGTCGGGTTGGGCCTAAGGAAACTGCAGCATCGCTGCTCCAGGGATGGAGAGAAGGAGTCAGGTGAGAGGGCCGCCAGGTAGCCTTAAAGACCCTTACTGCCTAAGCCCAGCTTTGAGCCTATTGCACGTAACGAATTGCAGTGTTTTTACTGTATGTGCATTTTTCTTCTTGTATAGACATATAATGGCTTAATAGCGGAAAACAAATACTTTTAATATTTCCCTCCTGTCATTCATCAGCATGCATGAAGTCTGTGTATTAGATTGTATTCAAAGGATGAATTTGTTCATTCATTTATTTACTTATTTTACTGGGCTGTCTCTGCCCTATCCTGGGATTACAGGCGTTCACCTTCATATCCTGCTGTAATGCATGAGTTAGTGTTTTGTTTGAGGTTGCTGCGGTTAAATCTAGAACCTCCCTCACCAGACCAGTGCTCAGAGACTCATCAACGCCCTCAGTCCTTTTCAGTGGGGTCTCTTGGGTTTTGTTCATTTAGATTTTTGGGGTGCTGTTGTTATGGCAAAGGGGAGATCTAACCCCCAGTCTTGACAATCACTAAAGTATGTTTTTGATTTGGGGAAAAGAGAATTTCCAAGAATTACTGGAATGGCCTTAAACATACAGCAGCCAATTTGTATTATGTATGTCTGTGATGAAGCATTTTCGGCTTTGACAATTATAAAATCAAAATGTCAGCCAACTTCGGAAAACATTGAAGATACACTGTGCTTTGCAGTATCAAGTATTCCGCTGCCGTTTAATTCCTTAAATTAAGCAAGCACCTACATGCACACTGTACACAAATTTGCCTTTATTGTTAATGATGTTTTGCTTTCATTGAGTTTGTCTTGGTTTTCTGAGACGGAGCTGTGTATGCCAGGCTGGTCTTGACCTCTCTTTGTAGCCAAGGATGACACTGAACCCTTAACCTTCCATCCCCAAGTGCTGGTATCACACACAGACATGCACCATTGCACCTGACTTCAAAGAACGTGTGTGTGTGTGTGTGTGTGTGTGTGTGTATTTTATACAGGGGTGTACAGGAAAAGTGTTGAAAGAGTTAAAGTGGAGAACGTTTAGGTAACCCTGGTGTAGTTCAGCAGAACACACCCAAGTTCAGTATCCATAACCTGAGACCTCCTGCTAGAGCATCCCTGCAGGCTGCCCACTCAGAAAATGCTATTTAGGATTCTTAGAACGGCTATCATTCTTTTCTTATTGATAAATCCTGGGTTCCTATCACTTAAAACCTCATCCTGGGACAAACAAGTACAGGAAGCAGGAATCCAGACAGAACAAGCTCAGTTGATGAAAGGGCTGGCACCCACACCACAAGCCGGTGTGCCCTCCCGCAGACTGCCCGCCACACCCCTGCTTCTGCCCCCAAAAAAGCCCCTGGAAGGGGATTGTCCTGGTACCTGGGAGGGAGGAGGAAGAGGAGGAGGAATGGGACTGGGAAGAAGGTGAGTTGTTTCACGTGACTGAGCACGAAAGGGGCGGAGTTGGGCTCCTTGGAGGCTGCCTAGTCGCCTAGCAACGGCTCAGCTAGGAAACATGGACCCTGTGGGTGACCGGGAGTTTCAGGCCAAGCTGTATTTAGAAAGACATCGGATCATGGAGTTGCTGGGTCAACTTACTAGCTTCCTCCTCTTTGCCCGACCAAGTAAGGGTCTCGTCTCCCTTGGCTTTCTGTCTACCTCTCCCTAAGCAAAGGGTCCCAGCCCGACGCTTCACTCCCTATATCCAGTTCTCTCTACTCACTGCGTTCCCTGCTCCCCCACGAGGGGAGCCCTGCCGGAGTTCAAAGGCTCTGTGAGCCCTTCCCCCTCCACGCACATCCCCAACTCTGAGTCAAACATGATAAATGTCCTCTTGGTGCCGCAGGGGTGGTAGGGAGGCTGGCCGAGTTCCCTACCCTAGCTCCAGGTCCAGCCCTAAGTTATGGGCGCTTGGGGCAAGACTGAATGTCAGTCTCTTCCACGGGAAAATGGAGATAATAGTACGGATTTAATGGGGACAGAGCCGGACAGAACACTGGGGCTAGGGGTTATTAAATAAATTACAGCTATAGCAGCCTTGGCCAGGCAAGCAGTAGATCTTTTCAATTCCAAGGAGTCTCTAATTTATTAAGGGAGCTGAACAATGGCTAACGTGAGCTGCCAGGTTTTTTTTTTCCCTAGCATTTTTATACATTAGGCTCCTTCAAAGTTTGGGTTAATTCATAATTTTTGTTGGTGCATGGTTAGATTGTTAATTTGAGATGAAGACGAGATTGCATCCTCCCGGGTGACTTGAGCCTGCCGGCCTTCATAAGAAGTCTCCAAAATTCCAAAATGTTCATTTACTTCTGTAGAAAGGAAACAGAAATACCATTCCAACGCAGAAAAAAAAAAAAAAAAACCCGAAAACTAGTATGACCACCTAGGGGATGAGAAAACTATTTTGAAACATTTTACTGTATTTTTAAAGATGTATTTATTTAAACGTGTATGGGTGTTTTGCCTACATATATGGCTGTGTATCGCGGGCGTGCCTGTGTGCCTGTGTGCCTGGTCCCTGAAGAAGTTAGAATGCAGTGTCAGATCCCCTGAACTCATGATCTGAGGTGCCATATGGGCGCTGGGACCTGAATCAGATCCTCTGCAAGAACAAGTGCTCTTAACTACTGACCACCAAATTTAAAACACAAATTTAGTACATCGAATGTTCAGAACCATCAATGCTTAATAGACATACATATTATGCATAGATTACATTTCCTTTTTCCTTTTTCTTTTTCTTTTTCTCTCTCTTTTCATTGTCAAAGTAATGAAGTCTAGACTCAGCCTGGAGATAGGCCCCTCGGCTTGTCCGGTTTAAGCTAATTGGGAGGGGAAAACCTGTCCACCAGGTGGCGGCATTCTCAGGATAAGGATCTCGGAGACAGGAAAAGCAGAAAGCAGGCTGAGCAGAAGCAATCACCTCTCCAATTTCTTGCTCTGGGACTTTCCCTGCCTTGATGGGTTTTTAACTCCGTACTGTGATGCAAAATAAACCCTCCTCCCTTAAGTTGCTTTTGTCAGAGTATTTTAGCATAGCAACAGAAAAGTAGCTAAATAGAGACACACACTTCAAGTAAAGACCAGGATGATTTCCTTAATATACATAGAGAAGCCAGGAAGGTGTGGTGGCACACACCTTTATTCCCAGCACTCGAAAGGCAGAGGCAGGCAGCTTTCTGAGCTTGAGGCCAGCCTGATCTATAGAGAGAGTGACAGGACAGCCAGGGCTAAATGGGGAAACCTTGTGTTAAAAAACCAAATACATACATACATACATACATACATACATACATGCATATGCATATACATACACAGAGAAGGTCAACTAAACACTATGCTGAAATAAATAAGACTGGTCAAATTTTAGCAGGCGAAGTTGCTGATGGGTCCATAATCCTTTTCTTTAGGTTTGTTTTTACTTTTATTTATGTGTGTGTGTGTGTGTGTTTCAGCATATGCCATGTGTGGCATCAGAGCCCCTGGAACTGGAGATACAGGCTGTTGTGAGCCACTTGAGGTAGGAGCTGGGAACAGAACTTGGATCTTTTGCAAGGACAAGCGTTATTAAATGTTGAGTCAGCTCTGCCCCAATAGCCTTAAAAAAATAATTCTCACCAATAACTTCAAAATGATTTTTAGAAAGTGGGCCTGAGGCCTAATATTCAAAGAATAAAATGCAGTGATGGTGTCAGTGGCCATCTAAGCCATCAAGTCTTTTGTCTGACTTCTGCTGCGATTGCTGCATTAGTTTTAGAACGCGGACTCAATTTTCTGTTTTTAAATCAGTCCCAGGCATGAGCTTGTTGGTCCAGAGCACCATTTCTTTGTCAGACACAAACATTCTGCCTCGTCAGAAGACTGCATTTGTCTGGGACTGTTTCTGTCTCCTGGGTTTTGCTTCCTCCCTGCATCAGGCCAACGCCTTTGTCTTTCTAATGTCCACCCCTTTCTGCAAATTCGATCATCTGGGGAGCTTGTAAAAAACAAACAAACAAACAAACAAACAAACAAACAAAAAACACCCAGGTCCAGGCTGGACTGTGATGATCAGTCATCCAAGGTAGAGCACTTCCATGTTCAGTTCCTTAAGCATTCTCTGTTGCACTATAAGGTTCATGGAAGTAAGGCCTGCACCTTTGGTAAGTGACTGGTCTATACTGGTATACTGGACCCATCACCAACTTTAACTGCTAGAATTTGAGTAATCTTGTTTCACCATGTCATTTGCTTGCACATATGTATGTGCATATGTATCTATGTGCACATGTATGCATGTGCATATGTATGTGCATGTGTATGTATGTATGTATATGCATATGTATGTGCATTTATATATGTGCATATGTGTATGTGTACATATGCATGTGCTTATACATGTATATATGCATTTGGTTTTACAAGGCAGAGTTCTCTGTGTAGCCCTGACTGTCCTGGAACTCACTCTGTAGACCAGGGTGATGACCTCGTAAGTGACAGTTTATACTTGTGCAGTTTAATTTCATATATGAGTAAGTCTCAACCGTTTATTTGCAGAAAAACCGAGAGAGTATTTAATCTCTCTTTTGGAACGTCTGAGAGTTGCCAAGGCAACAGGAGTGGCATTTCCCTACTTCATGGACAACTCTAACATCGTGTCCATGTTTGAGATGATGGACACCGCCGGCAGAGGCTGCATATCCTTTGTGCAGTATAAAGAAGGTCAGCGCGACCCACACACTGACTGAGGTGGCTCTGTCACTTTCTCTAGCTGAAAATAATCCTAGTTTGTAAATTTTTGTCTCTTCTCTTTCTCACTTTTGCAGCCCTAAAAAACTTGGGTCTGTGTGCTGCAGACGAAGTTTTTAATGATGATGGACATGCAATTACTCTGGATAAATTCAGGGATGAAGTGTAAGTTTTTAAAAATTTTAGTAGCATGGTATGATTTTGAAGTATTAATACCATTGCATATAGAGTAACACTAGCCTTCCTTTAGTGTGTGTGTGTGTGTGCTCGCACACATGTGCCATGGCACACATGTGGGGCCCACAGCAACCTTAGATATCAGACTTTGCCTCCTGCCTTGTCTCTTTGTTGTTCGCTGCTGCATTGCGTACCGCAGGCTACGCAGCCTGTAGGCATGCAGGATTCTCCATCTCCACCTTGTAGCTTGCTGTAGAAGCGTGGAGTTCAGACCACAGTGCCCAGCTTTGTGTGTGTTCTGGGGATTCACACGCAGGTCCTCACACTTGCACAGCAAGCACTTCACCCACTCAGCCATCTCTATACACCCTTCCCCCTCCCCCGCCCCCACTACCTTTTGAGTAAAACATTTCATTCCCTTTAACTTTCAACAATTAGCAAATGAAGGCGGAAGAAGCTCTCTCTGGGAAGGAGCGGGGTGATGGTAGGGTTAAAGAGGAAGTTATGGAGGTGGCTTCGTTCTTTTCTCAAGAGGAAACCTCATCAATGTAGGGTGTGCTGGAGTACACCTTTAGTTCTGGCCCTCAGGAGGCAGAAGCAGGTAGATCTTTGTGAGTTTTAGGACAGCACAGTCTACATAGTGAGTTCCAGCACAGGTAGGGCTATGTACAAAGACTCTTTTCTAACATTAAAACAAAACAGAAACCAAACAAGAAACCTCATCCATGCATGCAGTGCCCATAGAGGCCAGAAGAAGGCGCTGTAGGACTGAAGTTACAGCCTGTTGTGAGCCACCACCTATGGGTCTGGCACTGAACCCAGGTCCTCTGGGAGAGCGGCCTGTTAACAGCTGAGCCATCTCTCCAGCCCCCAGCCAGGCAATTTTCGATTGAGATGTTACAGCATTGAGAGTGTGATAAATAATTGCCATGCCAGGGAAAAAAATGGAATAAAATTTTATAGGTGTAGAAATCTTCCAGCTAATTAAGCTCAATTTGTGTAAAAGCCTTACCGTCCGAGGATTTATTAATCAAGGCGTCATTGCCTGCACTGGGGGTTGTTGCTGGAGCACTTCCTGTGCATGAGCAAGGCTAGGAGACTGATCTCTAGTACTACACACACACACACACACACACACACACACACACACACAACCTATTACTCCGAAAATCAAAGAAATGTTAAAAGGGAAAAAATATTTAGAGTCTTGTTTCAGACCAGAGAGATGGCTCATCTGGCAAAGGGCTTGTGACACATCTATAAGGACCCATGTTCAAATCCTGAGCTCCCACGGAAAAGCTGGACCCAGTGACATGACACATGTCCATTACGCCAGCCTGGGGAAAGCAGGTGGATCCCTAGAGCTTATGGGTCAACCAGCCAAGCTAAACCAATGAGCTCCAGGTTTACTAAGACTTTGTCTCAAAAAGGTACAGTGGAAAGCAACTGGGGAAGACACCCAACATCAACCTCTGGCCTCTGCTTGCACATACTCAAACACACACCCAGACACACATACACAAAAGATTTCTTATCTCACCAGCTACATGAACATTACCACAGGCAAATCGCTAAAGCACTGTCTAGCCTCTAAAGTATTTCAGGCAAAGAAAAAAGATTGCCATTGTCACAAGACCTGGGAATAGGAAGGGCCGGGGAGTTGCTTTGTAGTAAAGCTGTTCACATGCAAACAGAGTTTGCTCCCTAGAACTCATGTAAAAAATATGACATGACCGTGTCTACTTGTAATACCTGTCTAGGGAGGCAGCGGCAGAAAGAACTCTGGGACTTGCCCAAAGTCCCAGTAAGAGATCATGTCTCTAAAACAAGGTGAACATCGTGAGGAACAATATTCAAAGCTGACCTTTGGCCTCCACGGGCACACACACACACATGCTTACACATGGATAAATAAACACAGGTGCACAGGAATTTACACATAAATACAACTAAAAAATCCCTTAAATGAAAGGATATGAATGTAGACTATTAGAAACAATCATAGCTTAACCATCATTTTATAAAACATTTTTTTTTGTAGTGGGTGGGGGTGGGGTTGAGACAGATAGAGTCTCACTGGGTGGCTCAGGCAAGTCTTGAACTTTCAGTAATCCTCCTGCCTCAGCTTTCAGAGTGCTGGGATTGTAGGTGTCATCCACCACTCCCAGCTCACAGTGTGTTTCTTTTATAAACATAGTGGATTCCCCAAGTGGATCCAGGAACCTCAATGGCCAACATGTATTCGTAAGTGTGTCTACAATTTCCTGGTTGTGTCCTACGTTCGCTCCCCTTGCTTAGCACAGCAGAGGTCAGACATGGCTGGCCTTTACTTTCTCACTGCCTTCAGACGTCTGCATTTCTATTCCTGATGCAATTACTCTGCTTCCCGCAGCTGAGTTTTCTGTTCTTTGTTTTCGCAGGAACAAGAGGATGGAAAAAATGTGGTCAATGTTTTAGTGGCATTGCAACTTGAAATAATAAATGGTCCTACCAAGTTTTCACTTGTTGGGTTTCATTCATTCAACATTTTATCAACTTCAACCCAACTAACTGTCTTTGTTAGACAACAGTTTTCTCAGAGACACGTTATTTCCCACAGTTAGGCCAGCTTGTCTTCAGGTTAAGCAGAATCTTAGCGTTTTGCTGAGCCAGTTTGTAAACTCCAACTTCACCAAAGGCTGCTGTGGCAGGAGTGTGCTCGGAAGTGACCTCAGGGAGTCTTCCAGGAGCAATGCGGAGCTGATGCTGATCAGAGAGATGCAGGCTTCTTCTACACCATTGAGGAAGACAGGAAAGAGGAGGAGAGAGCCTCTACTGCACCATCCACAAGATGATAACAACCTTTGGAGGGTCCAACAGCCATTTTTACTATCTATGGATTTTCTCTTTTGTTTTTTAAGTATGCTGGGACTATATGACGCGTGTGTGGGATTGATAGATGATTAGCTAGTCATAAACAGCAGGACTGTGTTTCTTTATGTTGCCAAGGCTTGCCTTGGGAAACTGATGTTAACACTAAAGGCAGCTATGATTTAGGTACAATTAAGAAATGGGAACAAAAAGAAAAGGAATAAAAACGAATGCGCAGAAAAGGCAAAATAGCAAGATAAAACAAAACCATAAGTAGGTCAGGGATGATGACACACATCTTTAATCACAGTACTCAGGAAGCTGAAGCAGGGGGATACCTGTGAGTTCAAGGCCAGCCTGCTCTATACTGTAAATTCCAGACCAGTCTGCATAGTGAGACTCTGTCTCAGAAACCCAAAACCAAACCAAAATAGGAAGGCTGCTAATATGGTTCCGTGGGTAAAGTGGCCTGCTGGCAAGCTTGGTAACCTGAGGTCAAGTTTTGGAATCCGCATGGTGAAAGGAGAGAACCATTTCCCATTTCCCCCAAGTTATTGTCTGGCCTACACACATACACACACACACACACACACACACACACACATACACACACGTGTACAAATATAATATATAATAATAATAATTTAAATCATAATAAAAATAAATAGGGGCAGGGGGTTTAGTGTACAAGATAGAATTCTTGCCTAGCACGAATGAAGCATGGGATGGAGCTTGGGGTGCCATCACACTCAGAAGACAGACGCAGAAAGGTCAGAAGCTCAGGGTCATCCCCTGCTAGTACACAGTGAGTTCAAGGCCAGCCTGTGATCTGTGAAACTGTATTTCAAAGAGAAAATCAGAAACAACCATAGCTTCCTGAAGTGCACAAACATAAATGTCTATGGTTTAAAGGAATGCTTCCAAATTGCAAAAACTCTGTATGTAAATGTAAATCTTTTTTTATCAATCATTTTATCCGTTTACATTTCAAATGATATCTCCCTTCCAGATTACCCCTCCACAAACTCTCCATCCTATTCCCTCTATCTTCCCTCCTTAACCCCTATGAGGGTGCTCCTCCACCCACTCACCCACTCACCCACTCCCACCTCACTCCTCTAGCATCCTCCTATGCCGGGGCATCGAGCCTCCACAGGACCAAGGGCCTCCCTTCCCCTGGTGTCAAATAAAGCCATCCTCTGCTACAGAGTATCTGGAGCCATGGGTCCCTCCATGTGCACTCTTTGGTTGGTGGTTTAGTCCCTGGAAGCTCTGGGGGGGGGGTCTAGTTAGTTGACATTGTTCTTCCTATGGGGTTGCAATCCCCTTCAGCTCCTTCAGTCCTTCCCCTAGCTCTTCCATTGGGGTCTCCAGGCTCAGTCGGACGGTTGGCTGTGAGTATCTGCATCTACATTGGTCAGATGCATGTGGAACCTCTCAGGGAACAGCCATACCAGGCACCTGTCAGCAAGCACTTGGCATCAGTCATAGTGTCTGGGTTCAGTGGCTGCATATGGGATGGATCCCCAGCTGGGGCAGTCTCTGGGTGGCCTTTCCTTCAGTCTCTGCTCCATTCTTTGTCCCTGTCTTTCTCTTGGACAGGAACATTTCTGGGTTAAAAATCTTGAGATGTCATCCCCATTGGGGCTTGGAAGACTCTTACTTTCCTGGCATCTGGGATTTTCTGGTGGCTACCCCCAATTCCCCATTCTCCATTGCAACACACTTCTATTCAATTTCCTGACCCTCTGTACATCTCCCCTGTCTCTTCCCACACCAGGGGAGAGAAGAAACTGTAGAGACCATATCCAGAGGTTAGAATATTAACTCAGAATTGCTCCTGTCTAAAAGAAATACAGGGACAAAGAGTGGAGAGACTGAAGGAAAGGTCATCCAGAGACTGCCCCAGCTGGGGATCCATCCCATATGCAGTGACTGAACCCAGACACTATGGCTGATGCCAAGAAGTGCTTGCTGACAGGAACCTAATATAGCTGTCTTCTGAGAGGCTCTGCCAGTGTCTTACCAGTGTCAGATGCTTGAAGTCCGCCATGGGACTAAGCCCAGGGACCCCAATGGGGGATTTAGGGGAAGGACTGGAGCAGCTGAAGGGGATTGCAACCCCATAGGAGGAAGAACATCAACCAGCCAGACCCCCTGGAGCTCCCAGAGACTTAAACCACCAACCTAAGAATACACATGGAGGGACCCATGGCTCCAGCTGCATATGTAGCATCAAATTTGTTGGACATCAATGGGAGGAGAGGCCCTTGGTCCTGTGAAGGCTCAATGCCCCAGAGAAGGGGAATGCTAGGGTGGTGAGGCAGGAGTTGGGGGGTAGGTGGGGGAGCAGCCTCATAGAAGGAGTGAGGGGGGTGGGATGGGGGTTCTAAAGGGGAAACCAGGAAGGGGATAACATTTGAAAGGTAAATAAAGAAAATAACCGATAAAAAATTAAAAAAAAAATTGAGATGGGTGAGTGGTCCATGCCTATCCATACTGGATATAGTCTCTACAGATTCTAGCTCTCCTTTGTTGGTATTTCAACTAAACTCTTCACCTTTGGGTCCTGGGAGCCTCTCAATTCCCTGGTGTCTGGGACTTTCTAGTGGCTACCCTCAGTTTCCCAGCCCCCACTGCTACATATTTCTAGTCAATCTCCTAATCCTCTGTACTTCTCCTGCCCTTTCCAATGCCTGATCCTGCCCTCTTTTCCCCTCCCCCTCCTCTCTCTCTCCCAGGTTCTTCCCTTTCTCTACCTCTGTATGCTGGATTGAAGCATCTGTTCTTTGGTCTTCCTTCTTCTTATGGGTTGTGGGTTATATCTTGGGTATTCTGAGCTTTGGGGCTAATAATCACTTATCAAGGAGTACATGCCATGTGTGTTCTTTTGTGTCTGGGTTGCCTCACTCAGGATTTTATTCTCAAGTTCCATCCATTTGCCTATGAATTTTATGAAGTCATCGTTTATAATAGCCGAGTAGTACTCCATTGTGTGAATGAACCACATTTTCTGTATCCATTCTGTTGAGGGACATCTGAGTTGTTTCCAGCTTCTGGCTATTATAAATAAGGCTACTATGAACTTAGTGGAGCATGTGTCCTTGTTATATATTGGAGCATCTTTTGGGTATATGCCCAGGAGTTGGTATAGCTGAGGTCTTCAGGTAGAACTATTTCCAATTTTCTGAGGAACCATCAGATTGATTTCCAAAGTGGTTTTACCAGCTTGCAGTCCCAACAAAAATGGAGGAGTGTAAATCTTAAACAATTTTTTGGCTAGATTCCTAGTAAGTGTTGTCATGTTTATACCTATACTTAGAGCTAAAATTAATATTAAATTTATAAGACAACAGATTTTTCTCTAGCCTGGGTTATTATTAGGCAGTAAGCCTAGCTGTGATTTTTTTAAATGTTCTGCAGGTGGCAGAATTATATTTGGATTCGTTGTCGTCTATTTACTTTCTCAGTAATAAACAAATAGCATTAAGCAAGATTCTAGGAAGTAAGCACAACGTGTAATTTAAACCTGGTTCTGGTGAACGTCTGAGGATGTGAATCACATACATTGTTTCGGCTTTCCTATTGTATTTTGAAAATAGATACACAATGAATGCTATAAGGTTTTAATCATTCTTTTTAATTTAAAATTTTTATTTTCTGCACATGCATTATTGTGCACCACATGTGTGCCTGGTGCCTGTGGAGGCCAGAAGATTGTGTCAGATGCTCCAGAATTGGAGTTATGGATGGTTGTAAACTGTCATGTGAGTGCTGAGAACCAAACCCGAGTCCTTTACAAGAGTATCAAATGCTCTTAACTGTTGAGCTCTCTCTCCAGATTTTAATTGATGTTATTGCAAGCAATAGCAACGAAACTTTGAAATTGTTAAAAAGAAGCAAACTCCTCTAGTGCTTGGATACACCAATACTTACGGTAAGTGTTTTGCTATACCAATATTTATGGTTAGATTTTAGGGTTACTGTTTAAAATAGTTTTCCTGTCTCTTGCAATAGTGAGAAAACAAAGGAAGAAGATGTCATGTCCTGCCAAACTGCAACTGAGCAGGGGATTATCTGAAGAAAACAACAACAACAACAACAACAACAACAACAAAAACCCAGCAATCCCTGTAAAGCCCCATCCTCTGCACAGCCCCAGTCTCCACCGACTTATTCCCGGATAGATGCATATATACTGCTTCCCTACAAGCATCTGCCAGACACTTTTGAATGAGAAGGGACAAAGCAGCTGCTCCAGCTGAAGCAGATGTTACGGCAATGTGAGATCAGCAAGAGTGGGCAGGCTGAGCTGAGCAGGGACATCGCCCCATGTTCTGACACAGTGACAGCCATCTGGAAAAAGAAACAACCCCCACCAGAATGAGGCGGAGGCTATCCTTATTACTTTGTATCCTTAAGGTTTCAACAAATCATTTTGAAGAAGTGTACTCTCCTGGAAGAATTCTAGGGAGAAAAGAAAAAAAAGTAACATCTAGCATTAAAAGCTCTACCACAAATAAATGCATCTGTATTTATATTTTAACTTTTAATCATTCAACATTTCCTTAAAATCCCATAAGTTCTCTTGTCTCAAAGCTAGAACTTACAGTTTATCTTTAGAACTTAAAAGATGCCAGTTAATCTTATGTTCTGATTTCAGCAACCAAACTAATATTATTTCCAAATTGATTACAGTACTCTCTGTGAAGGTGCCATGCTAGGGCATAAAGGTGGGAGAGTGAACTGTAAGATGCAAGCATGACAGGGCATAGACTACAGGGCTCTCTGTGCTGTAAGGTCAGTGACACACGTGCTGGTCAACCCCGGATCATACGCCGCTTCTGCGTGAGGTCCAGCCATGCCAGCGCTTACTTATTCTGAGTACATTCTACAAAAGAATAAACTTTAGAAGAATTTCCGTCAACACCAATGTTTGGATCTACCATACACAAAAGCCCCAAGTTCGAGCTCCAAAACTGGGGGTGAGTGTTTTGCAAAAGCTGAAATTTAGAATTCACAGGCCGCCTTCGGCTCTGACTACCCTGTACGTGAATGGTGACTGACGCAGGACAAGCCCTTCTTTCTGATACAATTTCGCAGCATCTTTCACCTGTATAAAAGCCTGGTCTACGTCATCGTAGATGCTCGCTGGCTACTCATGGCGGCTAGCTGTCCCAGCTGCAGCTCACTGAGGACATTGATTACTTTCTCCAAGGACTGCCGTTGCTGCCTGTTGAAACTGCAGAAAAAAATGCAAGCAAACCTCTGTTAGTACAGACATGCAAGCAAACCTCTGTTAGTACGTTTATTAACACAATGTTGGGCCTCTTGAAATGGAACCTCTAGATCACACAGTTCTCTTATTTAAGGTGTGCAGTTGGGAGCCATTGAGATGGCTCAGGGGATAGTTGCTGCCAAACCTGATGATCTGAGTTCAATCCCTAGGACCAACACGGTGGAGGGAAACAATTCTGACCAGTGGCACCTCTCACTCAGCGGCACACACACGCGTGCATGCACACACACACACACACACACACAAATACATGCACACATGCACACACACACAAACACACACATACATGCACATACACATGCACACCTACACAATACACATATATACACATGCACACACACACACCCCCAATCAAGTAATAAAGACACTTTAAACTGTGCAATTCAGTCTGGCATGGTGGTCCATATCTGCAATCCCCACTCAGAAGGCTGACACCAGAAGATTATGACAAATTCAAAGCCAGTGTGGGTTATAAGAGTAGCCTGTCTCAAAGGCAAACACGCATAAAAACCTCTATTGCTCCCCGACAATAAAATGTACAGTTCAGGACCAGTGAGACAGATGACGTCATTTGTTTGTTACCAAGCCTGATGATCTGAAGTTGATCCCCGTAGCTCTCAGATGGTGACACAACTTCCTGCAAGTTGTCCTCGGATCTCCACATGTGTGCTGTGACACATACACAACACACACACACACACACTCTAAGCCTTTATTACAATTCAGTAGTTATAGCAATTCCGAGTTGTGTGCGCATCATCACAATTGTAGAGCACGGTCACTACAACCTCCTGACAAAATCCCTCACTCACTGTGTGTATTCATGCCTCCATTTCTCCCCACTGCCTCCAGCTCTAAGCCGTTGGTGGTCTCCTCCCTGCCTATGGGTAAGATGATCCTGGACACTTCAAGCAAATGGAGCCCTATGAAGCACTATTCTTCATGACTGACTTCTTTTGCTTAATTCCTTATCACGTACTAAGTACATACTTGATGTTTGTATTGCCTCCAGATAATCTGTCCTATGATCACACTACATTTTATCCATCCACTAGCTAATGGGTATTTGGATTGTTTTCTCTTTTTGTCTATTATGCATAATGTTGCGAGAACGACTGTCTACATTTTTTCTGTGGAAAGTGCTTTTCTTTGTCTTTGCCTGTCCCGAGGAGTAGAACTGCCGGATTTATAATTCTATCCCGCTGTGTGGAGACCTGCCAGGCTGCCTTCCTCAGTGGCTGCAGCAGTTACATCACAGCCAGCTATAAGGGAGGTTTGAAGCTCTGCCTGCACACTGGTAATAGCTTTGTGTGGCTCTTGTTGTTTTGGGTTGCTTTGGGTTTTGGTGAATGTGAGGGCTTTGTTTTGTTTTGAAAATGGGTCTTGATATGTAGTTCAGGCTGGCTTTAAATAGTAGTCCCGTGCAGCTCCACACCCCGTGATGCTTCAGTCTTCCGAGTGCTTGGTTTACGCTGTTTATGGTGGCACTGTGTAGTTTTAGCTGGCCCGGAACTCTCTGTGCAGATGAGGCTAGTCTTGAGGATGTAGCATCCCTTTTGCCGGTCCCCCTCCCCCGCACCCCATTTCTCGGATGACAGGGGTGTGCCTCTCCCGCCAGTTTCTTTTTCTCACCGCAGCAGTTTTTATTTATGATGTTGTATTTTCCTGCTGGTGAGCATGCTCCTTTGAGCATTCAGCTTTTCTAGATACAGACTGAAGGCTGTCATAAAGCTGGAATTAGGGCAGAGAACTAGAATGCCATTTTTTCTCAGAAAAGAAAACTCAATGTGTTTTGTTTGTTTTTGTTTTTGTTTTTTTACTTTACACCTGGTCACTGCTCCCTCCCACAATTCTTCCCCTATCCGCCCTCACCTTCTCCTCTAAGCGGATAGGGGCCCATGGGTACCCCTGGCCCTGGCACATCGGGTCTCTGTGGGGCTAGGCACATTCTCCCCCACTGAGGCCAGACAAGGCAGCTCAGCTAGAAGAACATATCCCACAGACCAGCAACAACCTTGGGGATAGGCCTCACTCCAGTTGTTCAGGACCCACATGAAGACTGAGCTGTACTTCTGCTACATTTTGCAGTAGTAAGGCCAAATACACCTATGGTCACACGTCTAGGAGCTGGCTGAGAATGAAACCAGAACCAGCCATACCTAATCTGTTCATTTACACAAATCCCCCACACATAGCCTCCATTGACAGATTTAAGACAGTTGGAATTGGGTTTCTGTCACCTACAATTGAAAATAAAATTCTGAATGGTTGGATTTTTCAGGTGTGGCATAGTCCACCAAAAATGGCCTCCAAAGGACAATCAGAAACAACAGAAAGCGAGTGGCAATTGTTTTCTCTTGGGGCCCATGGAAATGACCTTTACTTAAAGCATGTGCAGTCTGAAGCACTGTGAGGAAGAACGGAGAATGTGGTGTGGAGACAGAACCAGCAGCCCAGTCACAGTCAGAGCCAGAGCCCAACCGCAGCCCAGTCACAGTCAGAGCCGGGGTCCAGTCACAGTCAGAGCTTATTCAGTCCTGCCCTTCCTTTTGGTTGCAGCAGCAGATTTGAACCTTGTACATGTTGATGATAACTAATTCATCTTCATTAACAGGCAGTGGCACCATGTAGTCGTGGAGTTCTACAAAGAATGTCACTGATATAAAAATCTGTCTCATCACATCATCTGGCTTAAGAAAGACAACTGAAAAGTCTTAGCAGCAAGTGGATCCCTGTGGGAGCTGACAATGGAGTGCTCTCTGAAAGCAAACCAAGACACAAGAACAGAATGAATGGATACATGCTGATTGGCTTTATAAAGGTAATCATTGCGTTCTGTATTACACTCGCCATAAATAGTCATCTCTATTCTTCCTTGTTCAGCAAATGACATTATGCACACATATTCAATTGATTTTTTTATTTTGTTCAGAATGATTTTAACAGTTTTTAATGTATATTTACCATCCTATGGTTATCCAGGTTTCTTATGAACAGTTTTTGTCTTGAAATGTACTTTATGAAGCACATAGGTATAAAGCCAAACACATAGTTATATTTTCATAGGTGTTCTTTTTTTTTAATCAAAGATTTACTTATTATTACAAGTAAGTACACTGTAGCTGTTTTCAGAAACACCAGAAGAAAGTGTCAGATCTCATTACAGATGGTTGTGAGCCACCATGTGGTTGCTGGGATTTGAACTCAGGACCTTTAGAAGAGCAGTCAGTGCTCTTAACCACTGAGATATCTCTCCAGCTCTTTCATAGATGTTCTTAAGGACAGCGAATGCCAGCTGGAGGGCAAGAAGAGAGCCCTCTGAGGTCACCTTAATACTGGATCTAGAATATCTAAAGAAATTAACTAGCGTGTTGAGACTATGAAAACTTTTTTTTGGATGTGGTTTTATATTTCCCATGCTGACCTTGACATAAGAGATATGTAGCTGAGAATGACCTTGAACTTCTGATCTTCCTGCCTCTGTCATCCATGGTAGGATCACAGGTTTCTCCACACATCCAGTTTATGTTATAATTGGTCATATCTAGGGCTTTGTACATGCGGGCATGTGGGCTAACAACCATGTCACATTCCCAGTCCCTAAAGGTATTTTTGAGTGGAAGTACATACCAAAAATATGGTTACCTCTACTTAGCTAATAGACAATACATTTTCTTAAGAGTGATAAAAAGACTAAAACTTAAATATATAAACACTGAAGTGATTTGAGTAAGAATACTCAGACCAGGGAGTAGAATTATTTGAAAGGATTAGAAGGATTAGTCTCTCTCTCTCTCTCTCTCTCTCTCTCTCTCTCTCTCTCTCTTCTGTCATATCTGTCTATCTGTGTGTCTGCTTCTCTGTCTCTCTCTCTCTTGCTCTCCCTCTCATTCTCTCTGCCTGTGCATCTTGGCGTAGCTCTTAGCTACTGCTCCAGTGTCTGCCTACACAGTGCCATGATCTCTTCCTTTATAATTCATTAAACCTCTGAAACTGAAAGCAATTCCCCCAATGGAATGTTTTCTATTGTAAGAGTTGTGTTATTCATGGTATCTCTTCACAGCAGTAGAATAGTGATTTAGACACATACAATCCTGAAGGAAAAGGGAAGGATAGGTAGAATTCTTGTTTGATGTTTAGACTGTTATTGGTTTTGTTTATTGTAATAGTGCAGGATAGCCTAGACTTCATGGCAACCCCCTGCCTCAGCTTCTTGAATGCTGTGGTTACAGTTGTGTACCACTGCAGTGGCTTATTTGCAAAAACATTATACTTCTTGTCTTAGTCGGGGTTTCTATTCCTGCACAAACATCATGACCAAGAAGCAAGTTGGGGAGGAAAGGGTTTATTGAACTTACACTTCCACGTTGCAGTTCATCACTAAAGGAAGTCAGGACTGGAATTCAAGCAGGTTGGAAGCAGGAGCTGATGCAGAGGCCATGGAGGGATGTTTTTTACTGGCCTGCTTCCCCTGGCTTGCTCAGCCTACTCTCTTATAGAACCCCAAAACACCAGCCCAAAGGTGGTACCACCCACAAGGGGTCCTCCCCACTTGATCACTAATTGAGAAAATGCCCCACAGCTGGATCTCATGGAGGCACTTCCCCAACTGAAGCTCCTTTCTCTGTGATAACTCCAGCCTGTGTCAAGTTGACACACAAAACCAGCCAGTACACTTCTACTGCAGTGAAAAGTGAATTTTTTTTTTTTACATAGAAATGACTTGTCTTACTCCTACAGCTCTGAAGTTGTTTTCTTTTTCTTTTTTTAAGATTTATTTATTATTTATTTTTATGTATATATGAATACACTGCAGGTATATTGATGGTTGTGAGGCATCATCATGTGATTGCTGGGAATTTAATTCAGGACTTCTGCTTGCTCTGGTATAAAGATTTATTTACTATTATATCTAAGTACACTGTAGTTGTCTTCAGATGCACCAGAAGAGGGTATCAGATCTCATTATGGATGGTTGTGAGCCACCATGTGGCTGCTGGGATTTGAACTCAGGCCTTTCGGAAGAATACTCAGTGCTCTTAACCGCTGAGCCATTTCTCCAGCCCCTGCAGTTGTTTTCATCAGAACTGAAGAGCAGTAGTTAAAGATGGCTGTTACAAACACAATTAAAATCACAACAGTTTTACTGGCGCTAGGACTTTGTTACACATGTACGCCTTACAGGAAAGTACTGTCAAAGAAGCAAGGGCTGTTTTTCAAGAAATCAGAGAACATGAATTTGTTATTGTAGCCCTTCAAAAGGACTTCATGATTAGCGTTATGTTTATGGTTAGATTTAGAGTTAGGGTTAATAACGAGAAAGGAAAACAGAGCAGCGCATAAGACTTTCAATTTTAGCACCACTCAGTGTTATGTTCAGGAGACACAAGCGACTGAAACACCACCTAGTGGCCCATTTGCAAATACCATTGTATTTCTACTGCAGCGAAAACTGAATCCTGTTTACAGCAAAGTGGACAGCTTCACTCCTGCAACTCTAGCGTTGCTTGCAGCTGAACAGCTGTGTGCATGTCCTCAGGTAAAGCAGGCTGGTTACGCAGCACAGTGAAAGCAGCAGTACTTAGACAAGAGCAAGAACATTGTTACGCCATGAACCTCACAGCAAAACAATGTTAGGTAAGAGAAGTGGTGATTGTTTCCCACCAAGCACAGCACACGTGTCTATCATTGTAGGCCTGTGTTGTATTCCATAGCTGCCTGCAGCTATTACGAACTGGGTTGCTGGAACAGAAGCTGAGGGATGGATGGGGAAGGGGCGAAAAGAAAGAAGGGCCAAGACAATGTTTCACTGATCGAGGCTAAAACTTTAATGGCGGTCAGACCTTTTAACAGTTTGGGCAAACCCTTCCCCCCAGACTCCCGGCTGAGTTCCAGTGGAAGTTGTCTAGCTTCTCTTGGAGGTCCTTGTCTTGACTGTTTTGGCAGCTGGGTGGGCCACCTGCTTAATTCAGCAATTCCTAGATCTGGAGGAACAATGAGGTTAACCTTCCCTGAGCTTCTCCACCCTAGGATAAAAATTCCTGCCTTAACCTACTTCCCTGTTATGTCTTAACGTCAGATTCCTGCCTGAAGCCAGGAATTGTCCTTGGGTAATGTCAAGTTCCTACCATGTGGACTCCCCAATATGGCTCTGTACAGGCCTGCACAAGGGGATGAGAGTTACAGTTAGGGTTAAGAACAAGAAAGGAATAATAGAGCCAAGTGAAGAAATGATGACTATCATACCTACGAAGGTAGAAATCCTGGATATCATGCAACTGCATGGGAAGATAAAATGTATTTCATTTTTTCTGTATTTGAAGTAGGTACAGATTTAAAAATTCCACATGATAAGCAAGCCTGGATATAGTGTACTCACTTGGGAAGCAGTCTTGCTTATTATGAACCTTCAATGGATAAAGTCACGGTTATCACATACCTGTGTGCCAAGCAGTCTGGGAGATTGGTACCCACATGCTAAGAAGTATTGAAAACAAAGTACAAGCTAAGGGAAGAAAGTATTTAGCTTTCATGGGGAGCACTCCTAGATATGTGATACCTGCATGGGACCATTATCTCTATATGATATATCCACATGGGAAAATATTGGATATCATTTACCGGCTTGGGAAAGAGTCCTAGACATCATGAAAAGAAGTATAGGATATCATATACTCACATGTATAGAAGTCAAGTATATCAAATATCTACATAGAAAACAGTCCTGGATTTCATGTCCCCACAGGAGAAGCAGTCCTGGATATGTTGCACCTGAATGGGAAAAAGTCATGTATATCAGGGACCTGCATGGGAATCTGTCCTAGGTTTAAAGTACATACATGAGAATGGTCTGAAAAATTGGTGTGGTATGAAGATCTGAATACCCTCATGGTTTGAAGTACCCTACATGGGAAGAATCCTGGATATCATATGCAAGCATGAATAAAATCCTGGACATCCTATAACTGCATGGGAAGTCACCCATCAACGTGGTATCTGCATCAGAGGAAGTCCTGGATATTTTTCCCCTAACGGAAAGAATAAAAGATATGGGCATCAAGTATTTTCATGGGAAGGAGTCCTAGGTATAATGTACCTGGTGTGAAAATGTTTTGGATATCAAGTATTGGCAGGGGTAGATCTCCCATATATCATGTATATGCATGGGACAGAAACCCTTGATATGTGTAACCACATGGGGAAAAGTCCTTTCTATGACATAATCATTTGGGAATCAGTCCTGTATATTGTGTAACTCCATGGTATGAAGTCCTCTTTGTCATATATTGATAATAGAATCAGTCCTAGATATCATGTATCTTCATAAGAAGTCCTGCATAGCATGTACTCACATGAAAAGAAATCAAGTACCAGCCCAGCAAGCACTTTTGGATATCATGTACTTGCAAGAGAAGCAGGTCTGCATATGTGATGTCCTGGGTATCTTGTGCCGGCATGGGATGACATCTTGGAAACCTTGCACCTGTATGGGAAGGAATCTTGAATAATGTGTAGCTGTCTTGGAAACTGACCTGGATATCATATGTCCCATATGGGAAGAAGTCCCAGAAATGATGTATCTGCATGGGAATAAGTTCCATATACTGGACATCCACATGAGAAGCAGACTGGAATGTTAGATATCATCTTCTCACATGAGAAACAGTCCTAGCTTCAATACATTGGGATGAAATGCTGCACATCATGTTCCCACATTGAAAGAAGTCCTGATAACATATGTCCACATGGGAGGCAGTCCTGGTTATTGGTAAACATATGGGAGGAAGTACTTGTTACCATGTACTTCTAAGAGAAGGAGTTCTGCAATTTGCTGTGCCAACATGGGCAATAGTTCTTGATCATGTATACATATGGGAAGAATTCCTCAACATCGTGTACCCATAAGAAATCCTGGATATCATGTGCCTGCAGAGAAGCATCCTCTATATGTGCAAACAACATAGATCCAAGCCCTGTATATCTTGTGCTCACATGGATAGATGCCCTAGATATCATGTAAAAGACAAGAATTCCTTATATCACTTACCCACATCACAAGAAGTCTTGGCTATGGTATACACCATACACAAGATGGGAAGCCATCTTGTCTATTGGTACATGCATGGGAAGAAGTTCTGGTTGTCATGCACTCTTATGAGAAGTAGCTCTGTATTTTATGTAACAGTATGAACAGCAGTCTTGGACACCATGTGCCTGCATGGGAAGAACTCTTGCTTATCGTGTACAAACATGGAGAGAAGACCTACCCATCATGCCCTTTCCTAAGAAGCAGACCTGGATATTATATACCTGGTTAGAAAAAAAGCTCCCGCATGAAAAGGAGTACTGAATATCATGTACCTGCATGAGAAGAAGTCCCATATATCTTGTTCCATTATGGGAATGTATCCTGTATTCATATGGGAATTAGGCCTGTGTATTTGGTAACTGCATGGGATGGTGTCCTAGATATCTTGTACCAGCATGGAATGAAGTCCTAGAAATCTTGTACCCACATAGAAAGAAGTCATTAATATCATGTATCTTCCTGGGAAACAGTCCTGGATATCACGTATTCATATGGGAAGACGTTCTGGATATCATGTACTTACATGGAACTATGTCCTGTATATTAGAAATCTGCATGGGAAGCACTCAAAGATACCATGTTCTTGCATGAGAGGCAGTCCCAGCTGAATTTCAAATGCATGGCAAGCATTGCTGCACAGCACATACTCACATCTGAAGAAGTCCTGGGTACCATGTACCCACATGGGACTTTCTTATTGGTATACACTGGGGAAGAAGTGCTATTTGTCACGTACTTTTTTCTTACAAGGTTTTTTCCTTTTTTCGTTAAATTGGATAATTTCTTTATTTACATTTTGAATGTTATCCCTTTTCCCAGTTCCCCCTCCAGGAAACCCCCTATCCCATCCTCCCTCTGCTTCTAGGAGCGCGTTCCTCCATTCACTCCACTTCCACCTCCACGCCCTCAATTACCCAACTCTGGGGCATCTATCAAGCTTTCGTGGGACCAAGGACCTCTCCTCTCTTTGATGCCTGACAAGGCAATTCTCTGCTACATATGCAGCTGGAGCCATGTGTACTCCTCCGTTGGTGGCTTAGTCCCTGGGACCTCTGGGGGGTCTGGTTGGTTGATGCTGTTGTTCTTCCTATGAGGTTGCAAAGCCCTTCAGCTCCTTCAGTCCTTTCTCTAACTCCCCCACTGGGGACCCTGTACTCAGTACAATGGTTGGCTGTGAGAATCTGCCTCTGTATTTGCAAGGCTCTGGCAGGGCTTCTCAGGAGACAGCCATATCAGGCTCCTTTCAGCAAGCACTTCTTGGCATCCACAATAGTGTTGGGGTTTAGTGACTGTATATGGGATGAATCCTCAGGTGGGACAGTCTCTGAACACCCAGGGACTACCATGTACTTTTTATGAGATGTCCTGGGCTGGAGAGATGGCCCTTCCATTAAAGACAAGGCTCACAACCACAAAAATAAGAGAAGTCCTGCATTTCATTTGCAAACACCAGCATCAGTTCTAGGGTTTACATTATTTTATTGAGTATTTTGGAATCTATGTTTCTAAGTGAAATTAGTCTGGAATTCTTTCTTTGTTGGGTCTTTGTGTGGGTTGGTTATCAGGGTAACTCTGGCCTCATAAAGTGAATAGGACAATATTCCTTCTGTTTCTATTTTATGGAATAATTTGCGAAGTATTGGAAATAACATTTCATTGAGAGTCTTGTAGAATTCTGCTCTAAAACCATCCATCTCTAGGCTCCCTTTTGGTTTCAAGACTTTTAATGAATGCTTTTATTTCATTAGGGGTTATAGGTCTGATTAAGATGTTTATATGATCTTAACTTTGGTATCAGGAAAATTATCCATAATATTTCTAGAATTTCCAACGTGGTAGAGTACAAGTTTTATAGTATGTCCTTGTGATTCCCTGGATTTCCTCAGTACCATTTTTATTTTGTCAATTTGAACATTCCCGCCCCTCCCTCCCTTTTAATGAATTTAGAAAAGGGCTTGCCTATCTTATTGATTTTCTCAAAGAACCGACCTTCTGTTTCACTGATCCTTTGTATTGTCCTCTTTGTTTCTGTTTCATTGATTTCAGCCCTAAGCAACTCGATTTACTTCGACTGGCATCCTACTCCTCTTGCATCGGATTGCTTCCTGGTGTTCTAGTGCTTTCGGGAATGCTGTTAAGCAGCTAGTATGCGATATCCCCAGTCTTTGTTAATGTAGGCACTAAATGTTATAAACTTGCTTGTTAGAACTGATTTCATTGTGTCCCATAAGTTTGGGCATATTATGCATTTCTTCTCATTCAATTTTATAAAGTCTTTAATTTCTGTCTTGATCCATTTTTCAATCAGTAGAGAGTTCAGTTTCCATGAGTTTGTAAGCTTTCTGTTGTTTCTGTTGTTGTTGACATCTAACTTTAATCCATGGTGGTCCGATAGGAGTCAATATGTTATTTCAAGTTTCTTGTATCCATTGAAACTCATGTCTAAGTACGTGGTTAATTTTCCAGAAAGATCTATGACATGCAGAGAAGAAGGTCTATTCTTTGTGTTTGGGTGAAATGTTCTGTAAATATCTGTTAGATCCATTGGCTCATGATGTTTGCTCTTTCCAGCATTTCTTTGTTTAGCTTTTGTTTGGATGACCTACCTATTTGTGAGAATGGAGTATTGAAGCTTACTGCTGTCAGTATGTGAGGATCAATATGTCATTTAACCTGAAGTAGTGTTTCTTTTACAAACTTGGGTACCTTTGTGTTTGGGGCATAGATGTCAAGAATTGAAATGTCATCTTAGTGAATTTTTCCTTTGATGAGCATGTAGTGGTCTTTCTTGTCCCTTGTTTTGGTTTGATGTATATTCTGTTAGGTAGTAAAATGGTGACACCAGCTGGCTTCTTAGGTTCATTTATCCATAATATCTTTTTCCAGTCCTCTACCATGATGCATGTCTATCCTTGATGTTCAGGTATATTTCTTGGATGCCGAAGAAGGATGGATCCTGTTTCCATGTTCATTCTTTTAGTCTTTGGTTTATTTTGTTTTGTTTTGTTTTGTTTTGAGACAAGGTTGAGTCTGTGTTGTCCTGGCTGTCCTGAAACTCACTTTGTAGACCAGGCTGGCCTCGAACTCAGAAATCTGCCTGCCTCTGCCTCCCAAGTGATGGAATTAAAGGCGTGCACCAGCACTACCCTCCTAGTCTTTGTTTTTTATTGGGTAATTGGGACCATGGATATTGAGAGATACCAATGACTAATGATTGTTGATTCCTGTTATTTTGTTTTGGTTGTGGTGTGTGTGTGTGTGTGTGTGTGTGTGTGTGTGTGTGTTTCCCTTTTGATTTTGCTGTTCTAAGATTGTTTTCTGTGTTTTCATGGGTGTAGTTAAACTCCTTCAATTGAAGTGTTTCTTCTAGAACCTTCTGAAGGGCTGGATTTGTAGACAGATATTGTTTAAATTTGACTTTATTTTAGAGTATTGTATTTCTCCATCTATGGTGATTGACTGTTTTGCTGAATTGTCTTGGCTGGCAACTATGGTTTCTTGGTGTCTGATGACCTGAATGGTCAGGTCTCTCTGACCATTAGAGTCTCCATTGAGAAGTCATTTGTAATTTTAATAGGTCTACCTTTATATGTTACTTGGCCTTTCCCCCTTGCCGCTTTTAATATTATTTCTCTATTTTGTATGTTTAGTGTTTTGATTATAACATGTTGAGGAGTCTTTCTTTTCTGATCTAATCTATTTTGTGTTCTGTATGCTTCTTGGACAAAACAGGCACCTCCCTTTTTTTAGGTAGGGAAATTTTCTTCTATAATTCTGCTGAAAATATTTTCTGGGCCTTTGGGGTGGGCTTCTTCTCCTTCTATTATATTTATTCTTAGGTTTGGTCTTTTCACAGGATTGTAGATTTTCTCCATGTTTTGTGTTGGTTCTTTAGATTTAACAATTTCTTCATCCTATGTATTTATTTCTTCTATTAATGCCTGAGATTCTATTTTCCATCTTGTGTAATCTGTTGTTGAAGCTTGCCTTTGGAGTTTCTCTTTGAATTCCTAAAGTTTCACTCACAGAATTCCTTCAGTTTGGGTGTTCTTTATTGCCTCTATTTTCATTTTCAGGTCTTGAACCATTTTACTCATTTCCTTCCACTGTTTGTGTCATCCTGTTTTTATAAGGGATTTGTTGATTTTTCTCCCTCTGGGTTTTCCTGAATTTCTTTAAGGGATTTATTATCTTCCTCTTTAAGGACCTCTACTTCATACAGTTGGTTTTAAGGTCTTTTTCCTGTGCTTCAGTTATATTGGGATATTGGGTGCCCTGGTTATTATTGATTGTGTTTGGAGGCCACCATCTTGGCAGCAGGGATTGAGACAGGTCTGGGTGCTGATTTCTGGTTTTGTCTGTTGGTGAGTGCTTTTTTTTTTTTTTTTTTTTTTGGTTTCTGTTTTTGGAGAGTCTGATGACTTTGCATTGCCTAGCAGGAATTTTTCTGCAGACCTGGTAAGTATGGGCACTGAGAGTTCCAAGTGAAATGTGTTTCTGGGATATGGGAGATGACATTTAGGAATGGGGATAGGCTAGATATTTGAATGGGTTAACAGGCAGAAGAAGAACTGAATGTTCTCCCAGGATCTGCTTATTTGGAGTTGGAACAGGGGAGGGAGGACAGTGGGGAAAGGTCACCCCAGGAGGTATGGTGTAGTACTGGCGTGAGTACTGGGGGAATAGATGGAGAGGAACAGGAGAAGGGAAGAACTAGAGGCAGCTTCTTGCTTTCCTAGCAGGAGTGGCCCATGGGTTAGCAGAGGGCGCCTCCTGGAGTTGGGTGCTGAGATTAAGCAACAAGTGAGGGGAGAGCAGTTTCTGTGGGAAGATTTGTGGGATCCACAGTAGATGGGGGATCAGGTGAAGAAGAAGGGTGTTATCAGGTGTTCTGTTGCAGAGCTGAGGGTGGGACTGAAGGACTGAGTCTGGAAGAACAGAGGGAGAGATGGGAGAGATGAAAATCTGCAGTCAGCCTATCTGTTTCCATGGTAAGAGAGACTGTGGGTTAGAAGGGGATGCCTGCTGGAGCTGGGGGCCGGGATAAAATACTGAGTGGGACGGGAGGAGGTTAGGTAGAGACGGTCTGTGAAAGCCACAGGAGGCATGGACAGGGAAGAGAAGGAAGGCTGCAGCGGATCTTCTTTTGCAGAGCTACAGACGAGACTGGGAGATTGAATTTGGAGGGAGCTGTGAAGGTATTCAGTTAGCTTACCTGTTTCTGGCTCAGCTTGTGTTTGCAAGGACTGCCACCTGGTGTTGGAGGCTGGGATAATGGGTTGAGTTGCAGGAAGGAAGGTTAGAGATCTTTGTGATTGGGTGGTGATAGAATCAGAGAGGAAAAAAATACGTGCAGTGGTTTCTTTATGTGTGGGTTTGTGATAGCCAGGCTTCGTAGGCATGTCCACGATATGTAGGAACTATACCCATGCAATTAACTAACATCTAAGTTCCTAATATACAGGACTGTTTCTCATGCAAGTAGGCGATATCCAGTGCTGTTTCTGAGGCAGTTAGACGATATTCAGAACTTCTTCCCAAGCAGGTACAGAGAATTCAGGACTTTATCTAATGTGAGTGCATGATATTCAGACTTTTATAATGTACATAATATTCATATTGTTTCAGAGTTGAATATGTGATGTCCAGCACTGCTTGCCATGCAGATCCACTATATCTAAGACTTCTTTCTATTTCAGTATATGATATACAGGGTGTCTTTCTGTGAAGGTATGAGACATGCACCCCTTCTTCCATTGGGAACATAGTATTTCCAGGTCTGCTTCTTTTGCCATTATATGACATATTAGCTATTGCCCCTTGTGGGTAGTTGATAGCCACAAATTCTACCCACGTGGACATAACACTTCTAGGAGGGTTTCTCATTTGGGTATGATATCCAGATTGTTTCCCATGAGGTGCATGATACCTAGAACTCATTTTCATGTGGGTACAGCATATCCAAGACTTCTCATGTGGGTACAGTATTGTCAAGAATACTTTCCAAGGGGACACATGTCATCTAGGATGGCTTTCCATGTGGTTAGATGATATCCAAGACTGCTTCCCACATGGATATATGATATACATGACTGCTTGCAATGTGTGTACATGATATCCAGGGCTTTGTATCATGTGAACATATGGTATCTAGAACTTCTTCCCATGCTGCTCCATGAATTGAAGGAATTCTTCACCTGCAGATATGTGATATCTAGGACTGCTTCTAATGTGAGTACATGATATGTAGGACTTCTTCCCATGAAGCTGCCATGTATCCATGACAGCTTTTTGTACAGATCTGTGATGTTCAGGATTTCTTCCCATGTGGTCCATGATATTGAGGATTTGTTTTGCATTAGGAACATGGTATCCAAAACAGTTTTCCATACAGGTACATGATATCAGGAAATCCTTCCAATGCCAGTACATAATACCTAGGACTTCTTTCCATAAAGTTACATGCTATCCCCAAATACTTCCCTTGCATGTACAACATATTCAGGGCTGGTTCCTTTGAGAGTACAACATATTTAGGAACCATTCTCCTGAAAGAACATGCCATCCAGGACTTCTTCCCATGTTGGTACATTGATACACAGGACGGCTCTCCATCCTGTTATATGATATACAGAACTGCTTCACATGCAGGTTAAACAAATGCAGGAATGTTTGTCATATGTACAACATATCTGGGACTGATTCCCATGCACACTGAACATTTGCAGCACTGCTTCACATGAATGTAAATGGCATCCAAGACTGCTTTACATGCAGGTACAACAACATTAGGATTGTTTAGCATGAAGGTACATTATATCCATTGCAACTTCCCACTTGAGAGCAGGATAAGCAGACTGCCTCCCATGTAGGCACAACATACCTAGGGCTGCTTCCCATGCAAATACTTGATATTCCAATTTTTTCTAATGCTGATACATGACATCTAGGACTTCGTACCATCCGGGTACATGATGTTCAAAACTTCCCAAAAGAATACTACAGTTTCAGGTTGTTTACCATATAGATAAATGATATCCAGGATTGCTTCCCATGGTGTTATATGGTGTTCAGAACTACTTCCAATGTAGGACACATAGCAAAAGTCCTGTAATATCTAGGACTTTAGTCCAACCGGGTTCCACATATACAGGACTGTTTCCAATTTAAGTACATGACATTCAGGAATTCTTCCCATTTGGGTTCAAGATATACATGACTGCTTCTCATGACAGTACATAAATCCATATTCCCATGTGGGTATCAATATAAAGGACTGCTTCTCATACTGTTCTATGATATTCAGGATTACTTACCATGATGGTACATTACACACACACACACACACACACACACAGACACACACACACACACAGTACTTCTTCCCATTCAGTTACAAGATATCCAGGTACCATATAACTAGGAGTTCTCCAGTACATACATGACCTCTTCACAAGCAGGTACATTTCTAGGATGTTTTCTCATTCAGCTATGTGATACAAAGGCCAGTTTGCAATGTAATGTACAAACTATCCAAGATGTCATCCCGTGTGAGTACATGATATCAAGGATGCCTAATCATGAAAGTATGTGATATCCAGGACTGCTTACCATGTGTGTGCATCATATCCAGGAATTCTTTCATGTGTTTTTATGACATCCATGACTGTTTTTTGGGTGGTTACACGGTATCTAGGACTATTTATCAAGAGGGTAAATAATATCCAGAACTGCTTCTCATATAGGAATCTGATATCCAGGGCCCTTTCTAATGTTGTAAATGATGCCCCGACTTTTCCCCTATGTGTGGGCATGGTATGCAGCTCTTCTTTATATGTGATACATGATATTCGGTGCTGCTTCCCATTTGGGTACTTGATATGCAGAACTCTTTCCGTGTGTGATAGGCAGCTCTTTTCCCCCTGTGGTACATGACGCCCAGTGCTCCTTCTCATTCAGGCACAACATATCCAGTGCTGCTTCCCATGCAGGTGCATGATAGACAGGACTGCTTCCAATGCTGCCATGTGGCATCCAGGCTATCACACCATGCTGGTGCGCTATATCTAGGATTTCTTCCTGTGTGGGTGCATGATATACAGGACTTTCCCTGCATGATCATGATGTATGTGCAGGACTGTTTCCCTTATCGTTACTTTATATCTAGGACTTTATCCTATATAGGTGCCACATACAGAGGATTGCCTCCCTTATTTGTTCATGATATGCAGAACATTCCCCATGCAGAGTCAGGATAACCAGTACTGCTTCCCAGGGGGGAGAATAATCATGACTCTTTCCCATACAAGTACATGATATTCTGGACTTCTTCCTGTGGGAGGTACTTGGTATCCAGGTCATCTTCCATGTGGGTACAATATTTGGAGGTCTGTTTCCCATGGGAGTGCATGGTATGCATGACTGCTCCTTCTGTGGGTATTTGATGTACATGACTGTTGTTGTTGATAATACATGATATCTACTACTGCTATGCCAATGCATGCTATGCAAAAATTCCTCCCATGAAAGTGCATGTTATGGAGTAATTCTTCCCATGCATGTACATGATATTCAAGACTGCTTCCCACGTGGGTGCTTGATATCCTGGACTGTCTGCCATGAGGTCATATAATATACAGGACTGATTTCCATGTAGTCACAACAAATCTAGCACTTCCCATACTGTTAAATGATACGGAGGACGTCTTACCATACAGGCACATGATATCCAGGACTGTTTCCCAGGTGGGAACATAAAACACAAGTCTCCTGTACATGATACCAAGATTTGTTCACATTCTGTACGTGGTATGCAGGGATTCTTCCTATGTGAGTTCATGATGTCTAGGACTACTTCACGTGTGTATACATGATACCCATAACTATTTACTAGGTGAGAGCATGATACACAGTGCTCTTTCTACTGTATGTATATGATATCTAGGAATTCTCCATATGCAGGTACATAATATTCATGATGTCTTCCCATATGGGCACAAGACTTTGTCCAGTGCCAGCACCACACAGAGAGGACTGATTCTGAAACAGGCACATGATATTTAAAATTCCATCATGGGTGGTGGAATTATATCAAGGGCAGCTAACTGTGCGGCTACATGTTATGCAGGACTTCTTCCCATGTTGGCACATAATATCTAGAACTGTTTTTGATACAAGTACTTGATATCCAGGCCTTCATCCCATGTGGGCACATGATATTTAGTATTTCTTTCTATGTGAGCCCAAATACTCAGGACAGCTTTTTATATAGGTTTGTGATATACAGAATTTCTTCTCATGCAGATACACAATATGAAAGTCTTCTTCCCATCGGAGTACATGACACCCAGTACATGTGTCCTAGGAGGGCACATTTTTGCACGGCTGTGTCATATTTGGGGAAATGATATCCAAAACTGCTCCCAGTGCCAATATAGGACAACCAGGATACTGTAACATGCTATTAGACATTCTGGATTCTTCCTATGATGGTACATGATGCACAGGTCTACTTATCTTGCATGAAATGGTATACAGGATTGTTTCCCAGGTGTGTAAATGATAACCAGGACCCCTTCCCATGCAACTATGAAATATACAGTACTTTTTTTATATGAAGGAATGAGATAACTAGGACTTGGTCCCGTGTGAGTACCACATAGACAGGACATCTTTTACTGCTGGTTCATGATGTGCAGGGCTTCTTCCCATGCAGGTACATGAGAACCATTGCCTATTTCCATGTGAGCATAAATATCAATGACTGCTTCCTATATAGGTATGTGATATCCAGCACCTCTTCCCATGTGGGAACCAATATCCATGACTGCTTCCAATTCAGGAGCTTATCCAGTATTTGTTTTGATGTAAGTATATTGATATGTAGGACTTTCCCCCATGTAGGTACATGACATTCATGACTTCTTTCCTTTTAGGTATAATATTTGCAAGACTGTATCCCTGGTGGGAATATCATAGTAAGGACTGCTTCTTGTGAGGTTACATCATACCAAGGACTGTTTCCAATGCAAGCACATGACATGGTCCTATGTGGGTATATGATATCTAGGACTGTTTCCAAGGAAGGTATATCATGTACATGAGTCCTTTTCATGTGAGCACAAGATATTCAGAGCTTTGTCACATATAGGTTCCATGTATCAAATATTTCTTCCTATGTGAGTACCGATATCCACAACTACTTCCAATGCATGTACATGGTACCCAGGGCTTTCTTCTCACTGGGGTACATGCTCTGCAGGACTGCTTCTAATATGGGCACAGCTTCACACGCTGGACATGAGGACTTCTTCAAATATGGTCACATAACATGCAAGTCTTCTTCTGGTGAGCATACAATATTTGCAGGACTGCTTCCAATGTGGGTACATGATCTCCAGGATTGTTTGAGACAAGGGTACATGATATCCAGTTCTTTTTTCATTGTGGTAAAAAAAAATCAGGATTTTGTCCCATGTAGGTACCACATACTCAGGATTTCTCCACATAGAGATATATTATATTGAAAATTGCTTCCCATACAAGTACATGATATCAATGACTTCTTACTCTGTGCAAATACTTGATAAACATGACTGCTTCCCACGCAGGTACATGACATAAAGGATTGCTTCCAATGCCAATACATGACCTCCAGGACTTCCTCTCATGCAGTAACCTCATATGCAGTATTTCTTCCCATGCTGGTATACAATATCCATATTGGTATCATGGATGGTTTCCAAGCATGTTGATATCATTGATATATTAATGAGTGACTTCTTCCCATGTAAGAACAAATGATTGAGGACTTCATCCCATGATGGTACCATATAGAAAACTCTGTTTCCTATATGGATATATGATGCCCTGGACTTAGCCTCATGGGGGTATATGATTGTCAGGTTTTTTTGCATGCCAGTAAACTATATTCAAAATTGCTTCCTATGATGCCAAGTAACATTCATGACTTTTTCGCATGTGTGTACATGATATCGAGTACTTTTTCTCATGTGGGTATGAATATATAGGAGTGCTTTCCATACAGACATAATATAATCCAGGACATCTCATGCAGGTATATGATATGCAAGACTTCTTCCCACATGGATACAAGTTAACAAGATAACAAGGACTTTTGACTCATGCTTGTACCATACATCCAGGGCTGTTTCTCGTGCATACTCATGATATCCTAATTTGCTTCTCATGCGGGTACATGATCTCCAGGACAGCTGTCCATGCTGGTCCACGAAACATAGTATTCTACCCAGTCAATACTTCTTCCCAAGCAGGTAGCAGTATCCAGGACTGCTTCCCATTTGGGTACATGATACCTCAGACTTCTAGGCATGCAGGTATATGACGTGTAGGACTGCTTCCCAGGTGGACTCAACATATAAGGGACCATTTCTCATGTGGAACATGATATCCTGAACCTTCTCCATGTGAGTACATAATACCAGGACTTCTTCCCAATTAGGTACATGATATTCAGAACTGTTTTCCATGAAGATTCATGATAACCAGTTCTCTCCCCATGTGGGTAAGAAATATTCAAGTCTTCATCCTAAGAGGGTACAACATATGTAGAAATTCTTCCCAATTGTTGGTCTTTGATCCTGGGAAGCAGCGGGGAAGTTCTTCCAAAAACAATCTCGCAGGTGTGTGTGTGTGTGTGCAAATACCTCTCTCTATAGGGAGCAGCAGACTGATGCAAACACGGAAAGGAGACCTGTCCATCCATGGCTGGTCTCTGTTGAGAGTTTTGTTAAAGTTTCTTTTTTTTTTTTTTTTTTTTTATTATTCGATATAATTTATTTACATTTCAAATGATTTCCCCTTTTCTAGCCCCCCCACTCCCCGAAAGTCCCGCAAGCCCCCTTCTCTTCCCCTGTCCTCCCACCCACCCCTTCCCACTTCCCCGTTCTGGTTTTGCTGAATACTGTTTCACTGAGTCTTTCCAGAACCAAGGGCCACTCCTCCTTTCTTCTTGTACCTCATTTGATGTGTGGATTATGTTTTGGGTATTCCAGTTTTCTAGGTTAATATCCACTTATTAGTGAGTGCATACCATGATTCACCTTTTGAGTCTGGGTTACCTCACTTAGTATGATATTCTCTAGCTCCATCCATTTGCCTAAGAATTTCATGAATTCATTGTTTCTAATGGCTGAATAGTACTCCATTGTGTAGATATACCACATTTTTTGCATCCACTCTTCTGTTGAGGGATACCTGGGTTCTTTCCAGCATCTGGCAATTACAAATAGGGCTGCTATGAACATAGTAGAACATGTATCCTTATTACATGGTGGGGAGTCTTCTGGGTATATGCCCAGGAGTGGTATAGCAGGATCTTCTGGAAGTAAGGTGCCCAGTTTTCGGAGGAACCGCCAGACTGATTTCCAGAGTGGTTGTACCAATTTGCAACCCCACCAGCAGTGGAGGAGTGTTCCTCTTTCTCCACACCCTCTCCAACACCTGCTGTCTCCTGAATTTTTAATCTTAGCCATTCTGACTGGTGTAAGATGAAATCTTAGGGTTGTTTTGATTTGCATTTCCTTAATGACTAATGAAGTTGAGCATTTTTTAAGATGCTTCTCCGCCATCCGAAGTTCTTCAGGTGAGAATTCTTTGTTTAACTCTGTACCCCATTTTTTAATAGGGTTGTTTGGTTTTCTGGAGTCTAACTTCTTGAGTTCTTTATATATATTGGATATTAGCCCTCTATCTGATGTAGGATTGGTGAAGATCTTTTCCCAATTTGTTGGTTGCCGATTTGTCCTCTTGATGGTGTCCTTTGCCTTACAGAAACTTTGTAATTTTATGAGGTCCCATTTGTCAATTCTTGCTCTTAGAGCATACGCTATTGGTGTTCTGTTCAGAAACTTTCTCCCTGTACCGATGTCCTCAAGGGTCTTCCCCAGTTTTTTTTCTATTAGCTTCAGAGTGTCTGGCTTTATGTGGAGGTCCTTGATCCATTTGGATTTGAGCTTAGTACAAGGAGACAAGGATGGATCAATTCGCATTCTTCTGCATGCTGACCTCCAGTTGAACCAGCACCATTTGTTGAAAAGGCTATCTTTTTTCCATTGGATGTTTTCAGCCTCTTTGTCGAGGATCAAGTGGCCATAGGTGTGTGGGTTCATTTCTGGATCTTCAATCCTGTTCCATTGATCCTCCTGTCTGTCACTGTACCAATACCATGCAGTTTTTAACACTATTGCTCTGTAGTATTGCTTGAGGTCAGGGATACTGATTCCCCCAGATTTCCTTTTGTTGCTGAGAATAGTTTTAGCTATCCTGGGTTTTTTGTTGTTCCAGATGAATTTGATAATTGCTCTTTCTAGCTCTGTGAAGAATTGAGTTGGGATTTTGATGGGTATTGCATTGAATCTGTATAGTGCTTTAGGCAAAATGGCCATTTTAACTATATTGATTCTGCCGATCCATGAGCATGGGAGGTTTTCCCATTTTTTGAGGTCTTCTTCCATTTCCTTCTTCAGAGTCTTGAAGTTCTTGTCATACAGATCTTTCACATGTTTGGTAAGAGTCACCCCAAGATACTTTATACTGTTTGTGGCTATTGTGAAGGGGGTCATTTCCCTAATTTCTTTCTCAGCCTGCTTATCCTTTGAGTATAGGAAGGCCACTGATTTGCTTGAGTTGACTTTATAACCTGCCACTTTGCTGAAGTTGTTTATCAGCTGTAGGAGCTCTCTAGTGGAGTTCTTTGGGTCACTTAGGTAGACGATCATGTCGTCTGCAAATAATGATAGTTTGACTTCTTCCTTTCCAATTTGTATCCCTTTGACCTCCTTATGTTGTCGAATTGCCCGAGCTAGTACCTCAAGTACAATATTGAAAAGATAAGGAGAAAGGGGGCAGCCTTGTCTGGTCCCTGATTTCAGTGGGATTGCTTCAAGTTTCTCTCCATTTAGTTTGATGCTGGCTACCGGTTTGCTGTATATTGCTTTTACTATGTTTAGGTATGGGCCTTGAATTCCTGTTCTCTCCAAGACTTTAAGCATGAAGGGATGCTGAATTTTGTCAAATGCTTTTTCAGCATCCAATGAAATGACCATGTGGTTTTGTTCTTTGAGTTTGTTTATGTAGTGGATTGTATTGATGGATTTCCGTATATTGAACCAACCCTGCATTCCTGGGATAAAGCCTACTTGATCATGGTGGATGATCGTTTTGATGTGTTCTTGGATTCGGTTGGCAAGAATTTTATTGAGTATTTTTGCATCGATGTTCATAAGGGAAATTGGTCTGAAGTTCTCTTTCTTTGTTGGATCTTTGTGTGGCTTTGGTATCAGCGTAATTGTGGCTTCGTAGAAGGAATTGGGTAGTGTTCCTTCTGTTTCTATTTTGTGGAATAGTTTGAAGAGTATTGGTGTTAACTCTTCTTTGAAGGTCTGGTAGAATTCTGCACTGAAGCCATCTGGTCCTGTGCTTTTTTTGGTTGGAAGACTTTCTATGACTCCTTCTATTTCTTTAGGCATTATGGGACTGTTTAGATGGTCTAGTTGGTCCTGATTTAATTTTGGTATTTGGTATCTGTCAAGGAAATTGTCCATTTCCTCCAGATTCTCCAGTTGTGTTGAGTATAGGCTCTTGTAGTAGGATCTGATGATTTTTTGGATTTCCTCAGTTTCCGTTGTTATATCTCCCTTTTCATTTCTAAGTTTGTTAATTTGGATACTTTCTCTGTGCCCTTTGGTCATTCTGGCTAAGGGTTTATCTATCTTGTTGATTTTCTCAAAGAACCAGCTCCTGGTATTGTTGATTTTTTGTATGGTTCTCTTTGTTTCTACTTGATTGATTTCGGCCCTGAGTTTGATGATTTCCTGCCTTCTACTCCTCCTGGGCGAAATAGCTTCTTTTTGTTCCAGGGCTTTCAGGTGTGTCATTAAGCTGGTAATGTATGCTCTCTCCATTTTCTTTTTGGAGGCACTCAGGGCTATGAGTTTTCCTCTTAGCACTGCTTTCATTGTGTCCCATAGATTTGGGTATGTTGTGTTTTCATTTTCATTGTGTTCTAAAAAGTCTTTAATTTCTTTCTTTATTTCTTCCTTGACCAAGGTATCATTGAGTAGAGTATTGTTCAGTTTCCACGTGTATGTGGGCTTTCTGTTGTTTCTGTTGCTATTGAAGACCACTTTTACTCCATAGTGATCAGATAGGAGGCATGGGATTAGTTCGATCTTCTTATATTTGTTGAGGTCTGTCTTGTGACCAATTATATGGTCGATTTTGGAGAAGGTACCATGAGGTGCTGAGAAAAAGGTATATTCTTTTGTTTTAGGATAGAATGTTCTATATATATCTGTTAAATCTAATTGGTCCAAAGCTTCAATTAGTTTCATTGTGTCCCTGTTTAGTTTCTGTTTTCCTGATCGGTCCATTGAGGAAAGTGCAGTGTTGAAGTCACCCACAATTATTGTGTTAGGTGCAATGTGTGCTTTTAGTTTTAATAAAGTTTCTTTTACAAAAGAGGGTGCCCTTACATTTGGGGCATAGATGTTCAGGATTGTCAGTTCTTCTTTTTGTATTTTTCCTTTGACCAGCAAGAAGTGTCCCTCAGGGTCTCTTTTGATGACTTTGGGTTGAAAGTCAATTTTATCTGATATTAAAATGGCTACTCCAGCTTGTTTCCTGAGACCATTTGCTTGTAAAATTGTCTTCCAGCCTTTTACTCTAAGGTAGTGTTTGTCTTTGACCCTGAGGTGTGTTTCCTGTAAGCAGCAAAATGTAGGGTCCTGTTTACGTATCCATTCAGTTAGTCTGTGTCTTTTTATTGGGGCATTAAGTCCATTGATGTTAAGAGATATTAAGGAATAGTGATTGTTACTTCCTATCATTTTTGACGTTATTTTTTAAATTTGAATGCTTAACTTCTTTTGGGTTTGATGAAAGGTTACTATCTTGCTTTTTCCAGGGTGAAGTTTCCCTCCTTGTATTGGTGTTGTCCTCCTATTATCCTTTTTAGGGCCGGGTTTGTGGATAGATATTGGGTAAACTTGGTTTTGTCATGAAATATCTTAGTTTCTCCATCTATGGTGATTGAGAGTTTTGCTGGATATAGTAGTTTTGGTTGGCATTTGTGTTCTCTTAGAGTCTGCATGAGATCTGCCCAGGACCTTCTAGCCTTCATAGTCTCAGGTGAAAAGTCTGCTGTGATTCTGATAGGTCTTCCTTTATATGTTACTTGGCCTTTTTCTCTTACTGCCTTTAGTATTCTTTCTTTGTTTAGAACATTTGGTGTTTTGATTATTATGTGACGAGAAGTATTTCTGTTCTGGTCCAGTCTGTTTGGAGTTCTGTAGGCTTCTTGTATATTCATGGGCATCTCTCTCTTTAGGTTAGGGAAGTTTTCTTCCATAATTTTATTGAAGATATTTGCTGGCCCTTTAAGTTGTAAATCTTCACTCTCCTCTATGCCTATAATCCTTAGGTTTGGTCTTCTCATTGTGTCCTGGATTTCCTGGATATTTTGGGTTACAAGCTTTTTGCATTTTGCATTTTCTTTAACTGTTGAGTCCATGGTTTCTATGGAATCTTCAGCATCTGAGATTCTTTCTTCTATCTCTTGTATTCTGTTGTTGATATTTGTATCTCTGTCCCCTGATTTCTTCCCAAGGCTTTCTATCTCCAAAGTTGTCTCCCTTTGAGTTTTCTTAGTTGTTTCTACTTCTGATTTTAGATCCTGGATGGTTTTGCTTAGCTCCTTCACTTGCATGTTTGTGTTTTCCTGTAATTCTTTAAGAGATTTTTGTGTTTTCTCTTTCATGAGCTCAGCCTGTTGACCAAAGTTCTCCTGTATTTCTTTAAGAGATTTTTGTGTTTCGTCTTTCATGACCTCAGCCTGTTGAGCAAAGTTCTCCTGTATTTCTTTAAGTGTTTTTTGCATTTCCTCCTTGTTGGCTTTTGTATTCTCCTGGATTTCTTTCAATGATTTTTGTGTTTCCCTTGCAAGGGCTTCTACCTTTTGATCCATTGTCTCCTGAATTCCTTTATGTATGACCTTCATGTGTTCCTGTACCAGCATCATGACCAGTGATTTTAAATCCAAATCTTGTTTTACTGGTGTGATGGGGTATCCAGGACATGTTGGTAGAGGAGAATTGGGTTCAGATGTTGCCATATTGCCTTGATTTCTGTTAGTGACGTTCCTGCGTTTGCCTTTTGCCATCTAGATCTCACTGGTGTTAGTTTATCTTGTCAGTGCTGGACTCACCAGTGCAAGCTGCCCCTTCCCAGTTGGCCTCTGGTGCACAGCTTACCTCCTGCACTGCTTGTAGACAGTGTGCTGCTGCCCAGGCTGTTCAGATCCCAAAGCAGGCACCCGAAGGCTCCCGCTGGGGCCCGCTGGATTCACTGGAGCACACTGACTTCTCCCAGCTGGCCGCCCGGAAGCCCAGCTAGCCACTTGCAGGACTTGGAGATGTAATGCTGCCGCCCAGACTGATCTGGATCCGGAAGCGGAGAGAGTAGAGCTAAGGGCTTCTGCCTGAGGCCTTGCCCCAGATTGTGTCTGTGGAGCAGATGGAGCCCGTGTGCACTCCCAGGGAGTGCCGACGGTGTATGCTACTGTGACCTCCCCTGAGTTCCGCTCACTCCGCTGGGCAGCCGATCTGCCAACCGGGCTATCGCACACAAGGTTAGCCTGGCCGCCCAGTCCCTGAGTCCAGGCAAAAGCCTGGGAGGCCAAGGTCCGAGCAAAGTTCCCCTACGGCTTTGACTGTTAATTGGGTTTGCCAGGTGACTAGGATGGCGGGCGTGTGCGCCCGCGCTCCCTGAAAGCGCCGGGAGAGTCTGCTTTGCTAACAATCGCCTGGGCGGGTTGACTCACAGATGGCCCACCAAGCCGCCCAGTTCTTGGGGTCAGTCCTGTGCCTTTTGGGGCCTGGACCCCCGCTTTGTTAGCCTTAGGCTATGCCTGTTACAGGTCTGCCCGCCTGAGCTCTCTGTCGTCCTGCAGGCAAAATGGCGGCGGCGCGCTCGCAGGCCTGGGCAAAAAACCTCCTGGTTGGGTTGGCACCCCGATGGCCCCCCGACCCGCCCAGGGCCTGGGTGCAGGCCAACGCCCGTCGGGCTCAGACCACCGCGGTGTTGGCCTCGGATTATGTTTGTGTACCTCAGTCTGTCCGATTCCTGGAGTACGGAACCAAGATGGATCCTCCTCTCCTGACTGGTGGGAGGCCGAGTTCTGAAGTGGCCTCCGTGCAGGAAAGGCGCCGCACAACTGCAGCTGCTTGCTGTCCGGCTGGCCAGCGAAGGTCAGTGGTCGTGGGCGCAGGGCCTAACTGGTCCCTGTGACGCCTTGGTTCCACTGCTGATGGCCCTTCAGCTGGAGCAGCCACTGCTGCCGCTGCTGCCGCCGCCGCCGCCGCCGCCGATCTTCCTTTGTTAAAGTTTCTTTTAACGTCTTGTTTATTCTTTTTACATGGCTAGAACTCTGAGGTCTATATGCACAAGTTTTTAATCTATGTATAAAGCTTTAGATTTTAATTGAGAGGTTTGGCTATGTAATCCAGGCCACTGACAAACACCATTGCTAGGGAGAGGCGACATCAGGGGACCATTTTCTGGAGGACCTTTTTAGCTACCACTTGAGCAATTTCAATTTGGGTGAGGAATGTTTCTACTGGAAAAAGGTATCTTTAAAAACCAGCAAGTACTTTTATCCTCTCCCAACAGGCTGGATAGTGTTGAAGTCAGTTTTCCCAGAGTTTGTAGGGGTGTCAGTTTGTCCTTTGGACCACTTTCTGGGCAAGGGTTCTCTATTTCGATTCGCTTGAGCACAAGCCTGGCATCTGGCTGAGACATCCGGTGCCAGGTATAACACACCTTGGTCTGAGCAGCTCAGAAAGTTTTGTGGATCCCAGATGAGCAGCCTGGTGAAGCTTAGTTACCAACAGTCCTGCCATTGTCCCTGGGAGAATCATCTTTCCCTCTGGTGTCCTCCATCAACTACTCAATGTGAGCTGTCTTCATTATCATGAGGTCTCAGGCAGCACTGTGTCATGGTATGTTATCAGAATATCAATAGGCCCTACTGGTTTTAGGTCTATTTGTTTAGTAACCAAGTCAGCAGCCCAACAGTAGAGAACAGCAATTTATATAGAGAAGGGCCAGACTTTAAAAGTCTCTTTTCCCAGCTGTGAGAAGCCCTCTTTCTTTATAGACCACAAGGTGGATAAAAAGAGATAATAATAAACGGATACTGACTGTTTGATGGTCCCCATATATGTTGGTGGACTTTCCTTTTCCCCATCTGATAGCCAGGGTCAGATTTCTGCTCTCTGGGTTGAGGTACTTGGCTTGGGCCCTGTGATGGTTCCCATATGATAGGCCCAGGGAGTAACCCTATTAGGGGGTGTGGCCTTGTTGGGGCAGGTGTGTCGCTGTGGGTGTGGGCTTAAGACCCTCACTCTAGTTGCCTGGAAGTCAATCTTCTACCAGCAGCCTTCAGATGAAGATGTAAAACTCTCAGCTCCTGCACCATATCTGCTTGGATGCTGCCGTGTTTCTGCCTTGATGATAGTGGATTGAACCTCTGATCCTGTAAGCCAGCCCCAATTAAATGTTGTCTTTTATAAAACTTGCATTGGTCTTGGTGTCTGTTCACAGCAATTAAACCCTAACTAAGACAGAAGTTGGTACCAGGGACATGGTGATAGGCATGACCATGCTTTTGTTTGGAAGAATGTGGATTTGGGGACTTTGGATTTGGAAAACCATGAAATGCTTTAAGTGGGGCTTAATGGGCCAGCCTAGTAGGAATATGGAAGACAGTGGTGCTGAGGGTCATTTGAACTGTGTAGGCCTGATTGCCCAAGAGGTTTCAGTGGAGAAGAACTTTAATATGTGGCTGAGAGACTGTTTTTGTGATGTTTTGGTGAAGAACATGGCTGCTTTTTGTCATTGTCTGAAGAGACTGCCTAGGGCTAAGGTAAAGAGATTTATATTAATTGCATCTGCAAAGGAAGTCTCAAAAAAGCCCAAAAAACTTTGTTCTCTGTTTAAGTCTGATGAAGAGAACTTTGAACAAACATAGAAAGTTGAGAAAGGAAAAGTACAAAATATACAGTTTGAGTATTAAAGGGGTGCCAGGAAGTGAAATGGAGCTGAATTCAAGCATATTAAATTGAATTAAGGGAGTGGTGACCTTGGGGCAAGATTCCACCCAGCTAAATTTAGGTCCAAGCTTGGTAGTACAAGCCTTTAATCCCAGGAGGCAAAGATAAGCAGATCTCTGAGTTCAAGGCCAGCCTAGAACAGAGCAAATTCTAGGTGAAGATTCTAAATCCAGGGTGGACCACATCTTTAATCTCAGTGTTTAGGAGACAGGCATGCAGATCTCTTGAGTTCAAAGTCAGTCTGTGGAGCAAGATTCAGGACAGCCAATTTAGGCAGTGAAGGAGCTGGGAAAAGGAAGCTGGTGATAACATAATAGAACAAGGGGGGGGGCAGTGTTCCAGCTCCTGCAAGCAGCAGAACTCAGCAGCTGAAGTCTTTGGCTTTATATTCAGGTGGAGAAGGAGACTACTGGGACAATTGATGCTGGTTAGCTGGAGCTAAGAAATTAGTGGTGATTAAGAAAAGATCAGCATCACTGAGGTGAAATCTTCTGGGAAGTGTTTTCTGAGAGCACAAAGAAGCTGTATTCCAGAGATAGCCAAGGTTGTACCTTGTGCTGCAGCTGCACTTGGTGACATGTAAGAATTATCCAGGTGGTACTGGTTTTGAAGGCATGAAGGCATCATGAAAAACAGCTGAGGTTTGGCACTGTGAGAGGCCATTGGTGAAAGTGCACCCTCACTTGTAATTGACAGCCCAGGACTGAAGGAGTCACACAAAGGAGTTGAGGCTTGGTACCATGAAGAAAGCCTATGAGAGGCTTTGGTGAAGCCTAGTTGCAGTGGAAGACCCTAGCATACTGGAGATGCTAGTACCATGGGATGACCACCAAGAACAGTAGTGACAGTGGAGTGGATCAACCTGAATTTAGAGCGCTACAGAGGGCAGAGCTGGAGAAGTGACTCCAGCTCTTTGGAGATGCACAGAAGATCATGTGTAGATCTCAGATACTGGAACAAGAAGCTGTGAAGCTGAAGTTGACTTGGGGACCCCAAGATATTAAAGATGCCAGAGCCACAGGATGCCTGCCAAGGAAAGCTGCTAACAGGGAGTGGAACCAGCCCAGGAGAAAGAACCTTGTTGCAGTCAACAAAGATGAAAAAGGAGTTGGATATCTGAAGACTGCTTTGCCATCAGACATGGAGATGCAGAGTTTGGACTTTTCTGAGCTGGTTTCCTGTCTTGCTTGGGGGATTACAGTTAAGTGATGGGATGAATCCCAAAAGAGACCTTGAACTTTGAACTTTTGACACTGTTGAGATTGCTATGACTACAGGGACTTTTGAAGTTGGACTAAACGTATTTTGCATTATGCTATGCTTAAGTACGGCCCCCATAGACTCATGTTTGAACAAGCCTATGGGGGCCAGGGAGTGGAATGTGATGGTTTGTATATGATTGGTTCAGGGAGGAACTCTATTAGGAGGTGTGGCCTTGTTGGAGTAGGTGTGTTGCTGTGGGTGTGGACTTAAGACCCTCACTCTAGTTGCCTGGAAGTTAGTCTTCTACCAGCAGCCTTCAGATGAAGATGTAAAACTCTCAGCTCCTGCACCATATCTGCCTGGATGCTGCCATGTTTCTGCCTTGATGACAATGGACTGAACCTCTGAGCCTGTAAGCCAGCCCCAATTAAATGTTGTCTTTTATAAAACTTGCATTGGTCATGGTGTCTATTCACAGCAGTGAAACCCTAACTAAGACAGGCCCAAATAATTTCTGTTGGATTTCTGAGTTCAAGGCCAGCCTGGTCTACACAGTGAGTTCTAGGACAGCCAGGGCTATACAGAGAAACCCTGTCTCGAAAAAACCAACCAAACCAAACCAAATAATTTCTGTCAAAGTAACTACTGGAGCTCCCATGTACCTCCATCAGATAAGAAGCTGGCAGGATTGATGGCAGTGGGTTTCTCAAACAAGACTCGAGGGTGGGCCAGGAGTAGGACCTGTTATTAGGTCACACAGTCATTAAACAGCCATCGTTCCGGTGTTCCTCATAGGAAGGTCTCAGTTGAGTGCTCGGAGCATAAAATATTGACCCAAAGTAACCCTTTTTTTTTTTTTTTAAATTAAACTACAGGAGCCACCACAACTCTTAGACAGGTGGTCCATCCTGTAGTTTCAGGGTCTTTCCATGGACACAAAGTTTGGGGTTAAAACCCCTTTGTCTGGAAATTCTCAGGCTGGAGTGGAAGTCAGAGCTGTTTTTAAGGCCTCAGACACCTTTTGTTTAGTCTTAGTCCAGATTAGGGGCTTAGTTTCTGCTTTGTGCTGGTCTCTAGAGAGGCCTTGCTATTTCCAGAGTCAGCAATGTCCCTAGGAACTCTCAGACCTGTCTCTTAGTCTTTAGAGTTGGAATCTGAAGGATAGCAGCAATCCTCCCCTGGGACAGGCTCCTTTTGCCTCTCTTCTTCTGGTAGCCAAGGTTGGCAGTCTTTTATGGCTGGCCTTTTTAACCAACATTTTGTAGCCCAAGATATGTACAATTCCTGCACCCACAGCTTAGAGACCATTGCTGAAGAAGGAGGAGGTCTGTAAGAGCTAGTGGAACAGAATGGGTTGTTAGGACAGCACTGTCCAAATGAAAGTTTGCTTTTTCCTTTGGGCAATACAAACCCTCCTGCTGATATGATTGATGTCTGGATATATGAAAGAAGGCCCAAAGCTGGTACCTGGGCTTAGCTATTTGAAAAACATGTTACAACACCCTCACAGTGATTTAGCAGAAGGCAGAGTGAAGGTAGATGGGAAAGACATGGTGGTACCTACCAGTTGAGATGTTGACTTTATAATTTGTGGCCTGCTGTGTAGGACCTGGTTCACCATTGAAAAATCTACTCCACTAATGTTTCTGATTCCTTATTGAATAGCTCCAGCTCATAAAAATGTCTCAGGCCTCACTGCAACTGGAACGGGCACTCCTATTAATAGCCATGCTAAATCCAATAAAGGAAATACTCATCTGGGAGTAGTGGCAAACGCTTTTTATCCCAGCTCTTTTGTGGAAGAGGCAGGCAAATATCTAAGTGTTAGAACCAAACCAGCTTGGTCTACATAATGAGTTTCAAGCCACCCAAGGCTACATAGACAGACACTGTCTAAAAACAGAACAAAAACAGAAAACCAAAACAAATTGAAAAACCCCATTAATTCACTAGGCCTTAGTCCAGCATTGAAAGAAACTAAGGAGCTTTACAAAAAAAAAAAACAAAAAATCAAACTATTTCGGGCCTCTGCTTTTTTAGGCTTAAGTGCCAGATCAATAAATTCAAGCTTCGCTCCATAACTGAGCATACTTTGCAGTGATGAACAAATGATCCTATATCCTAAACATATCTGCCTATATAAATCAGAGCACTCCTGGATTTCACACATGCTCAATAGATACTACAGCCTCCGTGGTTTATCTGGATTTGGGAAAGGAGCAGCCGCCCTCTGCTGGTCAAACCTCTATAATGCAGCTTTAGGAGATTTAAAAAAAAAAAAAAAAAAACCTCCCAGGCCGCGGTGGGACGCTTTTTGATGATGTAAGCTGTCATCAAACTTCGGAGGCGAAGCGGTGGATGCTTGCGTCATCCGTGCGCGCCCCAAAGCACCCTGACAAGCCTCATGGCAGCGGGCTCCGTGGAGTCTCAGCGGCCCAAGGCGGCCTCCGAGAGGCCCGTGGCGGGTCAGGCCGGGATTCTGCCTTGCCTGGAGCTGCCGAGCTACGCCGCGGCGTGTGCGCTGGTGAGCAGCCGCTATTCCTGCTTGGTGGCCGCCCCGCACCGCAGGCACATCGCCCTGTCGCCCCGCTACCTGAGCAGGAAGCGCACGGGCATCCGCGAGCAGCTGGACGCCGAGCTCCTGCGCTACTCCGAGAGGTAAGGTCTCTCCGTCTCCTGGGAGCCGGCAGCTCCGACGTTGCCTGGCGCCCCTGCTTGCGAATGGGCCCTGGCTCCTTCGTAACCCTATGGCGCCGCGGAAGTAAAGTCGCAGGCGCTTCATCAACCGTAGCACCAGCGTCTAACGTCGCCTTCTGCACCGCTGGCCTGAATGCACTGGCCCAGCTCCTCGTGATGAAACTGGACGGTGAAGTGCAAATGGCCGCTGCGGCAGTGCAAAAAGCACTCCCCGTCTGGAGACTGGTAGTGCCCGCTCTCTAGAAACCCACCAGGCTGAGCTTTGTTTGGGTGTTAAAAGTTTCATTTAATCACTTCCGGGTGGTTTGGCAATGAAATTTTGCTGTCGGTATTAGATTCAGCTAACGTGGAAGATGGCATATAAAACATGGATAAGTCGTTTCATTGCAAAACATGGGGGTTTTGTTTGTTTCGAGTAATTTCTTTCTTTATTTCTTTTTTTAACCTACTCTGGGGCTTAATTGGGGATGAGTGGCGAGCCTCGTTATGTTTGTAGGAACAGAAAGTTTACACACACAGACACACAGACACAGACACACACACACACGTGCATTTTATATTAAGCTATTCAAGAGTAACTTGAAAAAAACTCAGAATTTAATTGGGAAGTGATACGCCCTAACACTCCATATCTAATTTGACGAGAATGGGGGATACCTGAGCCATCATTGATGTCTCCAGTAATTTTATGATACTTACGAAATTGCAGGGATTTTCCACGAGACTGTTGTTGGGTAAATTGTCCAAAGCATTTACCACTCTGGAGGTGACTTTGGCAGTCAGCCTGATTAACCATCAAGGCTGCGTAGAGCATCCTTCAAGCACCATTGCACTGTCTGCATCTTTAGTATGTCTTAGGGAGTTGGGATAGAAAGATAAAAGCAAGATTGTACTTTCCAGGAGCTTTGAGGTACTGTGGGGATATAAATATAAGCAAAATCCAGTGAACCGTTAAAATGTGACAAGGTCTATTGAGAAAAGTGAAATTAGATTTTGTAACTTTTGAGGACAACACAATAGGCTGGTATTTAGATGGTAACATTGTAGCCAGTGAGTGCCATGAACAGATGGGTAGTAAATTAAGCTAGAATGCTGGGACCAGAAACCTGTGAATACTGTATAACTGCAGGGAGGCTGAAGTCAGGGATTCCTTAGAGTGCCAAAGACTGGGAGGTGACTTACAAGATGGCCATTACCAATGAAGCAGTATTCGGCAAAACCAGAACGGGGAAGTGGGAAGGGGTGGGTGGGAGGACAGGGGGAAAAAGGGGGGCTTACGGGACTTTCGGGGAGTGGGGAGCTAGAAAAGGGGAAATCATTTGAAATGTAAATAAAAAATATATCGAATATAAAAAAATTTAATAAAATGGCAAAAATACTAAAAAAAATAAAAAAAATAAAAAAATAAACTATGAAAAAAAAAGATGGCCATTAGATTCCACCCATTCTGCCTTTATCTGTTTCTTTTCTTCTTTTTGTTTTTGTATTATGTTTATTTATTTACGTTTTGCTTACGTGTGTATGTGTACCAAGTGCGTGCCTGGTGTCCTCAGAAGATGGTGTCAGGTCCTCAGAAATTAGAATTATGGAATGAATGTGAGCCACCAAATGTGTGCTGGGAATAGAATTTGGGCCCTTTGCAAGGGGGGGGGGCAGGGAGGAGGAACAAAACCAAAGTATATTCTTGTCTGCTTGGCCCTTGGGTTATTTAAAGATGTCAAATGCATTCTCTCTTACTAGTCCCCAAAGACTTAATGGTACATACCCTACATATCCTAGGTGAAGTTACCAAGTGAACCTCATATATATATATATATATATATATATATATATATATATATATATATATATTATGTATATAATATAATAATAATAAATATATATTATATATTTATTAAAGAGGCAAAGATATTTAGTGTTAGGATATCTGTCTTTGAATATATGACTTTTGGTAAGTTACTCTGAGTAGTTTCTGAAAAGTTTTATGGATTTACATAAATTCATTTAGCTTGTACTCAGTGTTCATAACAGTCCTTAGAAGCAATAATTTGCATTGTTTTCTATATTGTTATGAAAATATCATTCACTATGCTGAAATGAAATTTAAAGATTAACACAACCTATCTGCATAATTAAACATTTTACATGGTGTTCTAACCCTATAAATCCTTTCAACCTGTGAGCATAATGGCCTGGAAGATAAAGAAGTTAGATGCTTCTGCTCTTATACATGAGAATCACTGGATAAATGTTACAGTCACAAATGTGGATTGAATCAGACATTTTGCATTTATAGCTCAGAAAATATACACCACATGTACAATTACCAGTGCGTTTATGAAATAGTTACTCTTGGTTATGTGCCACAAAATAGTCTTTCTGGCATTCAAGTATTACTCCAGTCCCAGAAATGTTTTAGTATGTTGGAAATATATAAAGTTGACCAATGACTTTATGTTGATATGTTTATTTTTTAGTGTAAATTCTATCTCCAGAAATTTATAAGCAAGTTTGTCCCTTATTTAAGGATCATGCATAGAGACTGCTTGCAACAAGTGTAGAGCTATTTTGTGCAGAGTAGAGCTTCTTGCTGGCTCTTGCAGGGTCTGTGATACGTGCCATGTGCTCTAAGTGCCATGTAGGGGACAGTAATCTCTCCTGACTAGAGTCTTCTGAGGATTTTAGTGAGAGGAGGTTTTTAGTAGAAACAGAGAGTTTTTTCTTGGCAGTTGTGGTGGATACTTCTTGTCTTTTGTTCTCTTTTCAGTGTCCCTCATATTGTCTTAATGATGTATGACTCCTGCTTAAGTAAACCATGTGTAGAAACTAAAAATTCAAAAGTACTCTCCTTGGGAGAGCTCTCTGAGTTTCTGCTTTTCCTAATTTGGTAACTATTGCAATTCCTTTCCTATGTATTGTGACTGTTTCACTAAAATAAAATCTATTATAGAGAAATCTTTTCTCTTACTTTAGATGAATTGTACTAGAAATTTAATTAAGGCCAATAAAACATTTTCTGCCGTCCATAGCCTTAGACTTGCATTTTGAATCTAAACATATATATAGATAGATTCAATAAAATTGGGTTATAATTAGTAATACATTTGTACATGTGGTAAAGGAGTGATTTTTCTTTTTGGGGGGTGGGGAAGTCGGAAATTTCCTTCAGGAAATTTTTCATGTGGGAGAAATCGGTAAGCTTATATGTCTTTCTTAGTTAACTGGCCTTTTAAAATTAATCATAGCCTGTTAATCTTGACTTGAAATGTGTCTACTAAGTGTCAGTTCTCAAATGATATGGTTGTCGATATTAACATTTCTTTCACCAGAAAAGATTTTAGTTTGGTATTTTTCTGTATTAAGTCATTGGTTCCAATGATCAGAGGCTGTAGTGTAAACAGTCATGATATAGTTATGCCAAGAATATCACATATAAAAACTAGTAATAGTAGATAGTGTCACAGTTGTCTGTATTCGGTCACACAGTGTCTAGACGATTTCCTTGCTTAGTCCTATTATCCCCCTAGTCGCCTGATTCAAATAGGTGGCATGTAAGTGTTAGTTTATTGCTAGTGCATAGTTCTGAATACCCATGCTGATGGTCACTTTAACTTAACTAAGACATTGGAGGGTTTTTTGTTTTGTTTTGTTTTGTTTTTTGAGTCACGGTTTCTCTGTGCAGCCCTGGCTGTCCTGGAACTCACTCTGTAGACCAGGCTGGCCTCAAACTCAGAAATCTGCCTGCCTCTGCCTCCCAAGTGCTGGGATTAAAGGTGTGTGCCACCACTGCCCGGCGGCATTGGAGTTTTTCTGCTAAGCTGTAATTGCTAAGATCTGCTATTGTTAGTCTGTAAGACTAAGTGATGCCATTATGTTTGGGGAAGGGTGGTATATCAGAGATAACAGCAGATTATCTTTAATTAGGATTAACAGTATCTTTCCCCCCTTAACAGCCTTTTAGGTGTTCCTATTGCATATGATAACATCAGAGTTGTGGGTGAACTTGGAGATATTTATGATGATCAAGGACACATTCATCTTAACACTGAAGGCAGATTTTGTTATTTTCTGCCCTGAACCAGGGCAGAAGTTAATGGTATGTACATCATTTTTTTCTTACTTCCTTCACATATTTTTTTCTCTGTGAAACTCTACCCTGTCTTAACACTCAACCTTTCTACTCACTAAAATCACGGTTCTCTCAGGTTCCTTTAAAAATGAACTAGTTTCCACATATGAAAGAAAACCTGTAATTGTCTTTCAGTGCCTGTTTACTTCACTGATGTCTCAGTCAGGGTTTGTATTCCTGCACAAACATCATGACCAAGAAGCAAGTTGGGGAGGAAAGGGTTTATTCAGCTCCACCTTCCACATTGCTGTTGATCACCAGAGGAAGTCAGGACTGGAACTCAAGCAGGTCAGGAAGCAGGAGCGGATGCAGAGGCCATGGAGGGATGTTTCTTACTGGCTTGCTTCCCCTGACTTGCTCAGCCTGCTCTCTTATAGAATCCAAGACTACCAGCCCAGAGATGGTACCACCCACAAGGGGCCCTCCCCCCTTGATCACTAATTGAGAAAATGCCCCACAGCAGGATTTCATGGAGGCACTTCTTCAACTGAAACTTGTTTCTCTGTGATCACTCCAGCCTGTGTCAAGTTAACACACAAAATCAGCCAGTGCAACTGATGTGCTATACTTCAGCTCTCTTTATTGCTGCAGATCACAGGGATTCATTCTTCTGTATGGATATGTTTATTCCACTGTTTTGCACTATGTATTAAACTCTAGTTAGACAGGTGTGTAGACTGAACAGTGTCCTTAGCTGTTGTGAGTAGTGCTGTGTAAACATGGGAGGGTACACAGGCCCTTCTGCTCAGTGTTGACTTTACTTCTCTTGGATTGTTACGGTCGTATGGTAGCACTGCCTTTTTAGTAATTCCTATACTGTAATTCCTATAATGTAAATGCCAATTTACATTCACTCAAGGAGCTTGTTTCTTTCACATCTTTTTCAACATGTAATTTTTGTGGTTATTAACCATTTAGGTGGAATATCGAGCCACTTTCTTGTTGCTATAACAAAATACTTGACAGAAAAAGCTTGCAGGATGAAAGGTTTTCTTTGGCTTCTGCTTTACTTGGCAAGAAGTTTTCATCCTGCTTGGCCAAGAACAGAAAGGAATACTGGTGTCTGACTCGATTTCTACTTTTCTCTCATTTTCTCCAGACCCCAGTCTTGGTTCTTTTGCAGCTTTTAATCCTCTTTGGAAACTGTCTCATAGACACACCCAGTACTATGCCATCGTCTCCTAGGTAACTCTAAGCCCTGTCAAGCGTTGAGAGTGTCTAGCCACTGCGGATATATCATTGAATCTGTGACTTGGATTCCCTTGTGGCTAATGTTGATTGGTTACTTCTTCTTTTGCCCATTTTTAATTGACTTACTTTTTTGTTCTTTATATTCTGGATATTAACTCTGACATTTCTCCTGTATTTCCATTCAGACTCCTCAAGAAAAAAAGAATACACACACACACTTACTTTAATTGGCTTGCCAAGCAATATGGCTCTTTTTATTCCCCTTTACATTCAGCTTTGGATATTTTTTTTTATTCCTTCTGATTTTATTTATATCTATAGATTGATGGTTTATTATGTTGATCTCATTTGATTCTGTTATTTCTCTTGTGTGACTAATGCAATAACAGGTACTCTGACACACTGTCTTTTAAGTATTGTGAATGTTTTGTCTGTTCACTGTTTGCATGTCCAGAGGCCAGAAGAGGGCCTCAGATGTCCTGGACAAAATGCTGAGCTGCCATATGAGTGCTGAGAATCGAACTCAGGGGCCTGGATGAATAACCACCAACCACTAAGCCTTCCCTCCAGGCCCATGTGCTGTCTTGATAGTAGTGTTCTTTCTTCTACTTTGGGTTGTAGGACTCATATAAGCATCTTTTTATAAGGCTGGCTAATAATCACAAATGCTCTTAGGATTTGCTTATCTTAGAAAAATCATTGTTTCTTATTTTATAGAAAAGCCTTGCTATTTGTGTATAGGATATAGTAGTCTTGATTGACAGTTACTTTATTTTAGGGATTGAAGCTTGTAATCCTATGCCTACTTGGGCTACTGGATTTATTTTCCTGGTTTCCTGAGTTTGTTTGTTTGTTCGTCTCTTTTTTAAAAGATTTATTTATTTATGTTTATGAACACACTGTAACTGTCTTCAGACACACCAGAAGAGGACATCAGATCCTTTTACGGATGGTTCTAAGCCACCATGTGGTTGCTGGAATTTGAACTCAGGACCTCTGGAAGAGGAGTCAGTGCTCTTAACCACTAAGCCATCGCTCCAACCCTCTCTCTCTTTCTCTTTCTTTCTTTCTTTCTTTCTTTCTTTCTTTCTTTCTTTCTTTCTTTCTTTCTTTCTTTCTTTCTCTCTCTCTCTCTCTCTCTCTCTCTCTCTCTTTCTTTCTTTCTTTCTTTCTTTCTTTCTTTCTTCCTGATAAATTTGCTATTAATCTAAACAGGTTACTTTTAAATGTGGCCTGGAGATTTTTCTCTGAAAAATTTGAAAATTCTTTGTTCTATATCTTTGAAATTTTAGGTGTAAATGGTGAAGAATTTTCTGGTTTGGCCATTTGAGAGCTCTATAAATTTCTTACACATGATTCTGTATTTTTTCTTTGCTATTATTTTACTGAATAGATTTTTCTTTGCCCTTAACTCCCTCTCCTTTGAGAATACTATTTGTGTAGTTATTATTTTCTTTCATGATGTTTCAAAGATCTTAATTACTGTTCTAAATCTTTCCCCCCCTTCCTTCCTTCCTTCCTTCCTTCCTTCCTTCCTTCCTTCCTTCCTTCCTTCCTTCCTTCCTTCCTTCCTTTCTTTCTTTCTTTCTTTCTTTCTTTCTTTCTTTCTTTCTTTCTTTCTTTCTTTCTTTCTTTCTTTCTTTCTTTCTTTCTTTCTTTCTTTCTTTCTTAGAATGGGATAATTCAAAAGAATTAGGTTCAAACTTTGTAGTAATTTCTTTCACTTGATCTAGTCTGATAAGGGGTTTAACTGAAGTTTTTAAAAATAATTACTGTATTTGAGAACTTTATATACTTTAGTTTGATTATATTCATTCCATCCATGTAATCCTCCCAGCTCCTCCCTCTCCCACCCCCACTTCATGTTTTCTCTTTTTCAAGTCCAGTTTGTGTTGGCTGACTACCCCTGGACATGGGGCCTGTCTCTGCGTGTGGTTGGTATGCCAGGTATCACACCATTAAGTAGAAACTGACTTTCCCTCTCCAATAACCATCAAATGCCAATATCTCCTTAGTTGGGGTGGGTACTTTGTACCTGTCACCCCTCCTCCATGCTGGGGATTTTGTTTGTCTTGGGTTTGTGTCGGTCTTGTCCATGCTGTTGTGCAAGAAGACTTTTCTTGAGAAGATGGCTTTTCACTTCAGATAGGAACCCCAAGACAGACCAAGGTATGAATATCACTAAAGTCCAACTTGGTTAATGTATGAGTATTATTAGGGTTATTTACAGGAACACTACAAGTTTTTGCCTGACTCTAGGCAGATTCATTGTAGATGGATCAGCCCGGGCTCTTTAGTCATATTTGCATTCATTAGAGCCAACAAGCTACATTGTACCATGGGCCCAGGACCAACATTTTTATAGATATTGTTATGGTGGATTTATGACCTAGCATTGGCAGAACCAGCCACGGGTGATGCTATCTGTCTTTTGTACAAGCCCAGTAGATTGACCTCGTGTATGTACCTATCACTAGAGCTGATCTGTGTGGTCTGCACAGGCTGGTCCCCTGGGGACTGTTGGGATATATAAGCATTAGCTTTCTGTGGTTCAGTGTGTACTACCTTTGCCTTTTCCAGCAAATAGGGGTTTCTATCATTCTGTCAGTTCAAAGTTAGGAGAGTGTTAGTGAAGGTAATTCTTCACCAACTGTACTGATACTAAGGTGGATTGTTTCTGAACCTCAGAACCACAAGTGGTACACTGAAGTGTGCATTGTAGCCAGAGGTAATACAAATCAACAAAACACAAGTCTTACATGGGGCACAACTCTCTGTTAAGTGTCAAAATGTTCTAAAGAGTCATCTGTAAGCATTATCCTGGCAGTAGCTGTGCCATCTTACATTAAGAAGCAAGTGGTCCATTGGACATCATAGCTGGTGCTAAGTTGGATCTTGCATCTAACTCCGATAACTGCAGGCACTTGCACAGTTACAGGAAGAGAATGGGAATTTCCCAAGCCAACAGGAACTGAAGTATCTGAGACTCAGGTCTGTGTGCCAGGTGCGTAGGTCTCCTGTTGCAGGCTGGTGTCAGTAGACTTGGCTCAATGTTATGTTCTGCCACACTGGGCATTTTTTGTGTTATTGCAGCGTGACCATCACTGGGTCTGAGATAGCCCTGTGCCAGCTTTCATGTCTTGCTTCTCCTTTTGCTGAAGTTGGGAGAGTAGTTAGTAGTAAAGCCTTCTCTTTGCTGCCCATCTGGTACAATTTCAGCAGTTCACTGCTGGGGTACTAGACTGACAGTAGGGGTTTGTGGGACTTTGCCCAGCATTGAGCTTTACTGTGGCAGATCTAGCACAAGGTTTAAAGTAAGCATATGCAATGCTCTCTTAGCCGACTTTTATATATCATTCTGGTAGTCTGGGTTATGAATGCTGTATGTAGGGAGAGATTGTCAGAGAATCTCACTCAGTTGCCATCCTGCTCTGCCTTGCATATAGTTCAAAGCTTATGTTAGAGTTCAGTCTTCATTACACTCCTTATATTTTCACAAATATATTGTGCTGTCTGTTTAGCATCATGCAGAATACTTGACTGTCCTGGAATTTCCCTGAACACTGCCTCCTGATCTTCATTGTTCATATTAGTTCTTGCCAACCATTGGTCCTTTTGCTATCCTATAGTTTTGCTTTTCCTAAGATATTACTTATTTTTAATTACATCTATTTGTTGTGTGTGCTTGCACATTCTACAGTATGCAAGTGCCACAGCATGCACACGGAAGCCAGAGTACAGCTTGCAGAGAGTCAGTTACCTCCTCCCACCACATGGACTACTAAGCTATAACCTTGCCCATACTAGATCTTTACCTCTTGAAGCAAGTATTCAGATTAGCTTTCTTGTTTAGAAGTATGCATTTAAGATTATTTCTTTATGTCTAAAACTTGATAGCTCTTTTTTTTTTAATTTCTGAAAAATTAATACCTCATTCTGTGGGTGTACCATAGTTTGTTTTTTCAGAGACTTAGAAGTTAAGGGTGGCATTTAACTGGTCATTCCAGGAGCTTTAGATTCTGTTACATTCTGTAACAGTTTGTATTGCATGCATGCTTATATTATTTTACAGTTTTGTCATTCAGAAAATGCATCTTTAAAAAAATATTTTAGGGTTTTCATTCATATACTTCATACACGTTGGTCCCAAAGGAGGCTAAAATCTAAATTCCATGGAAAGCTTCACTTTTTAAGCATAAAAGTCATAATAGTAAGTTTTTCAGAAGTAGTCAAGAATTAGTCATGTTTCAGATTGATAAAGAATAATTTGTTTCCTTATAGAACCATTTATATGTTAATTTGAGTTAGTAAACAATGTGCTTGTAAACTTTGAAATTCAGTCTGTTTCTAGAAATATCAATATAAACCTGTTGCGCATGCTTCTTCTTGCTTTCTGCTTCTTACATAGAACATACGCATATTACAGTGTATTCTTTGCTTGGTATCAGTTATGGAATCATCTACTCCCTGGGCAATTCTAAGGCTTTTTTTGTTGCCCCCTCCCCTTGGCCCTGCACCTTTCCACCTTTGTTTAAGGAAGAACTGGTTTAGTTGTTATCCACTTAAAATAGATATGCAATTATTTAATAAAATTTAAAGTTTCTAAGTTTCCTAAAATTATGTTTTGGTGTCACATGGTAATTTGTTAGATTTCTTTTTTTGTGAAGTTTTTTCAAACATGCCATCAATGTGATATTTTCTCTTTTGAAGATGAAATTTGTATTTATAAAGTCTGACTCACCTTTTAACTCTTTGGCTATCTTCATTGTGTTCTTTCTTTTCTCTTCTTTACAGGGTACAGTTAATAAAGTATCTTCTAGCCATATTGGCTGTTTAGTACATGGATGTTTTAATGCCTCTATCCCTAAACCCGAGCAGATGTCATATGAGGAGTGGCAAACATTGGAGATAAATGTAGGGGATGAACTGGAATTTGATGTATTTCGCTTAGATTCAGATTCTGCTGGAGTATTCTGCATTCGAGGAAAACTAAATACCACAAGGTTAGTGTATGGTAGCAGAAGTAAGTATGTTTTCAGTTTCAAATGTCTTTTAGCTAGTTAGCCTGGATTTAATGTTTCTCAGCCAAAAATTTCTTAACCAACTCTAAATTTTAAAGCTGTGTTTGAGCTTCTGTGGAAACACAGTGAAAACAAAACAAGAAATGGACATTTTATCGGTATATTTGGGCCAACTGTGGTCGCTTGCCCAAGTCACTCCAGCATGCTGACAGCATGGGCAGGAGGGTCCTGAGCTGGAAGCCAGCCTGCCACAGGGAGAGGAAAACAAAGGTCAGAAAGTAGCTGGATAGACATGCCATTGACCTGACATCTGACAACTATAGACCTTGTAGTGGTCTGAGGAATGACAAGATAGACTAGAGCCGCAGTAAACCAGCCTGTGCAAAGAATCATAGTCTGTTGAAACAGTTGTGGCCTCATTTTTTTCCTTTCTTTTTTGCTTATTGCTGTTAATATTTTAAAAATCTGTTCATTTACAGTTTGCAACTTAAGAGCTCTGTAGTTTCTGAAGATGTAGCAGAAACTGTCATTGAAGAGGTTGAAAAAATTCCAAAAAAGAAGAAGAAGAAGAAGAAAGACAAAGACACAGAAACATGTGAAACAGTCGATACTGTTACAGAGGTAGCGGATGTTACAGATGTCACTTCAAAGGAAGAAACAGACATACCATGTAGTGATAATGTGAATGACTTCTTTGAGGAAGAGCCAAAGAGGAAGAAAAAGAAGAAGAAAAGGCACCAGGAAGATCAGGACCCCATTTTCCAAGCCAGTGACTCCAGTGGCTACCAAAGTGACCATAAGAAGAAAAAAAAGAAAAGAAAACACAGTGAAGAGGCTAACTTTGAGTCACCTAAGAAGAGACAGTAATTGTCTTTTCTTTTGTTAACAAATTCAGATACACAGATGAATAGATTTTTTTGAATGGTAGGAAATACTTATGGGACATTCACAAACAAATACTTGATTGGTAGGGTTTGGTACTAAAATCAATCAATTGAATATATACATTTAATAATACCAGTATTATTAAAGTATTATTTTTAACAGTTAGGTGGAAAATGTTAACAAATGCTTTCAGTCTTGACTCATATTGTTAATGTGCTACATGAAATTTTATATTCTCAACATTTGCCAAAGAACTTTATAATACTTTCAATTTTTTTCTGATAATAAATTTTGCTTTAGCCATAACATTTTTTCTAAAAGCTTAATACATTTACCAGGTTTAAATTTTCATTAAACAGTATATTTTATTTAAAATGTATAGGTAAAGAAGATTATCTAGAACTCTTATATACCCTGTGGCTATCTGTTGAATGTATGGTGGGCAGAAAACTCATTGTGCCTTCCCAGAGGGTGTGTGTGCATGCACTCTTGAATTCTGAGACTGCCGTGGAAGGGCTGTTAATTTTTACTTTGTGTTTCAGTAGTCTTTATCTCATTATATATGGATCATGAGCAAGATGAAGAAAAGATAAATGTGGTTCTTGCTGGTTGAAAATCTCCAGTAAGTTTTTAATGATTCGAGGTAGTCTACTAGACTTGCTTTGAGGAGGAGCTCCACAGTTATTATTGCTTTTATTGATAAAAATGTGGGATGTGTTATGTCTAACCAGGAGGTGGTAGTGAGGATAAGCTGGAGGAGGCTCGTAATCAATCCATAGCCAGGCATTTACAGGGACTTAATATTGTAATGTATTTTGTTGAGGTCAAAGGATATAAAGTCAATCAAGATAGTATAGTTCCTTTCTCCATGAATTAACATGGGAGAAACACTTGTGTGCACACAGCCTAAGTGAGGAAATAAAACAGGATTTGTAGTAAATACCATGGAGTAAACATTGACCACTCTTTAGTTAGTATCTGGGAATGTACAGGGGTAGGGTTGACCTTTCCATGTCAGTCATTGTTGTTGTCACTGTCTGGTAGACAGAGTGTGATCATCAGTTTAATGTTTGATAAAGAGTAAATTTTGGCAACTATGTTTTTTGACTTAATCTGTGGTATATAGAGCATAAGAAATGGCAGCAATTTAATATGTATAGGTTGATATAATTGCCAAACCAAAATCTTTCACTCAGGATACTTGAAATTTTTAGGTGGCTTTCAGGTCTCTTCTTAAACCGTGACTATTCCAAATTGACATGTATTGTCTGTCAGTATAAAGTATGAGATTTTAAATTAAAATTGTTTAAAAAAATACAAAGAATACCCTAATACAGTTGTCTTTCCCTCCTCTTACCTCATCCATCCTGTTCCTATACCTGCCTGCTCTCACCCCCCACTGCACCTCCCCCCATCCACCCTTGATGCCTATTAAAAAACTGGGTATAGACCGAAACAGAATTTTTGGCAGGAATCTCTTATTGTGAAGAAGTACTTAAAGAAATGTTCACCATCCTTAGTTGTCAAGGAATTGTAAATCAAAACAAGCCTGAAATTCTATCATATACCCATCAAACTGCTCGTCCTGATGAGGATATGGATCAAGGGGAACACTCCATTGCCTGTGGGAGTCCAAATTTTGTACAACTGCTTTGGAAATAAATTTGGTGGTTTCTCAGAAAACTGTGAATAGATCTACCTCGAGCCACAGCTATGGGGCATATACCCAAAAGAACCTCTACCATACCGCAAAGACATTTGCTCAACTGTGTTCATAGCAGCTTTATTCATAATAGCCACAAACTGGAAACAACCTATATCCTTCAACCGAAGAATACATAAAGAAAATATGGCTCATTTGCACAATGGAATAGTACTCAGCTGTTAAAAATAATGGCATCATGAAATTTGCCAGTAAATAGAACTAGAAAAGATCATCCTGAGTGATGTAACCCAGACCCAGAAAGACAAACATGGTACGTACTCACTTACAAGGGGATTTTAGTCATAAAATACAGGATAACTGTGCTATAAACCACAGACCCAAAGAAGCTAAATAGCATGGAGGGCCCAAGGGGGAGAAGTTTGAATTTCATTAAGAAGAGGAAATAGAAAATTAAACATTTTTGCTTAACATTTTTGCTGTGGTGATTTAAGTAAAATATTAATTTTAGCCTGTTTCCCATTTATTTTTTCTCAATGGTTAAATAACATCGTAGATGAGACTTCATTACCTTACTTTGGACAGTGCTATATAAATGAATATGTAAGTTCAAAGGTGTTGAAAAGCTTGTTTTGTCAGGATTCGATGGATGTGATATACCTAGAAAATGTTCAATAAATCCTTCATATTTTAGAAATTGAATTTATAATTTAGTACAGTATAGTAAGTCACAGAATTCTAGCATTTGATAAACATCAGGAAAACATTTCAAATTTATCCACTGATGAAAAAAAAATATAGATTAGCAAAATAACTCAATTCTCTCATTTTGCCTCAAATGATACTCTTGAGTTTTAAAGGATTTGCTCATTTGCAGTGTCAATCCCTAGGACTTCCAGTCCTCATCCTCGTGAGTGAAGAGGTTTTTTTTTGCACAATTGTTACATTGCACAAGGACTAAGCAGATATAACCTAATCCCATCTTCACCCTGTGGCATAAGAAGAATTGAGTGAAGTAGATGTGAGAAGCGTTTGATGGGTGACTCTCCCTTACTGTAGATGGAGGGGATCCTAGAACCCAAGGGTTCTGAGCTAAGAGGTAAGAGCTTGTTCCTGGCCAACAGACAGGAGGAAATGGCCTTACATCTGCAAGGAACTGAGTTCTGGAAAGGGCAAGAATGAATCATAAGCAGGTTATCACAGGTTCTTGAGTTAAGCATTAGCTAGACCTTGGTGTGTATGGGCAGTGAACCTACCTGAACCTTGTAGACTTACTGTGCTTTGTATGTTGTGTATGTGTGTGTGTGGATGTGGAAGCCAGGGGTTAACATTGGGCTCTTCCTCAGTCCCTTGCTTAGTTTTTGAGATAGTCTTGCTGAATCTGGAGCTCACAGATTCAGCTAGGCAGTCTGGCTAATGAGATGAGCCTGAGGTGTATTTTCCTGTCTCCGTATTCCCAGTTACTGGGATTATGGGTATGTGCCACAGGCCCCAGCTTTTCTGTCTGTGAGTGCTGGGGATTAAGGTGTTGGATAGCTGTTACTGTAGGGGGACCAGTCTTCTCTCCAGCCTTGCCTTGGTCTTCAGACAAAACAAATTCTATCAAATGATTACTTTTCCTGATCATTTCATTTGTCCTGTACAGTGGCACTAAATATCTGTCTATTATGGCCATTCAGAGGGAAGTTGTTTCATGTTTTGCCCCTGTTAAATAAGATTTTTTAAAAAAAAAAAGTCCTTATTGGTTCTTATATATTATGACGCTAATGATTTCATATATTAACACATCTGACATGCTATGCCAACTTTTGTATATTAGTTTCAAATCACTGTTAACTTTATTTGCCATGTTTTTAAAAATTGTTTATTTACTAAATCCTATAATTCCCTTCCCCATCTTCCTTAGGCTTTGTAAATTAAATACTTTTTACTTAATTTTTAGCATTGCTAATACAAATATTTGATCCTAAAATATTCCAATTTTTGTTGTATATATCCTCCTAAGTTTCCACAAGTTATTTGTTGTTTCTATTGTCTGTATAGTACCAAAATCCTACCTTTGAAGTTTTTCATCCAAGGCTTATTTTAGAACTATACATTCTTCTTTCTCTTATATTCTGTTGGATTTATCTATTTGTTTTATGTGTTCCATACTGATCTGTAACTCAGATGAGCCCAGATTTGCCTTTAATTAGAGGCCTCCCAAGTGGAGAGAATGAACATGGGATATTAAGCTACTATGAATACATCTAATCTTTAAAATATTGGCATAGGAGAAGAATAAGTCCATAGCAAACGCAAAGGGAATATCTAAAGTCAGATGACTTACCTAAACCTAGAGACCAAGATGCCCAGCCAGGTATAAGAGGACTATTGAATACCAAATAAAACCAGAGAAGTTTTGCATCATTGCAGTTGGAAGTTGTATAAATATATTGAAAGCTTAGGAGAAAAAGTCACTTATAAAGGCAACACTTGATTATTTGACAGAATCTTTTAAAGTGAGAAAAGATTGGAAAAATTTATTCCAGGTTCTGAAAGACCACAGTTATCAACCCAGCCCATTATCCAGAAACAACAACAACAACAACAACAACAACAACAAAACAACAACAAAAACCCAACTGTATTAAAACTGAAGGAAAATTAAAACTCCACGATAGAAAATGGAGGGATGTTACTTACTGGCTTGCTCAGCTTGCTCTCTTATGGAACCCAAGACTACCAGCATAGGGATGGCACCACCCACAATGGGCCCTCCTTGCTTGATCACTAATTGAGAAAATGCCTTACAGCTGGATCTCATGGAGACATTTCCTCAACTGAAGCTCCTTTCTCTGTGATGACTCCAGCCTGTGTCAAGTTGACACCCAAGACTACCAGCATAGGGATGGCACCACCCACAATGGGCCCTCTCTGCTTGATCACTAATTGAGAAAATGCCTTACAGCTGGATCTCATGGAGACATTTCCTCAACTGAAGGTCCTTTCTCTGTGGTGACTCCAGCCTGTGTCAAGTTGACACAAAACCAGCCAGTACACCACCTTAGGGTAAAAGGATGAGAAAAGGGCATTCCATCCAAGGCATAAGTACGTTACTGTCTGACAAAATAGACTTCAAACCCAAACTACTCAGAAGACATAACAGGAACATTTTGTTTTTAACTTTTTTTACTCTTTAGAGGCAAAAATACCCACAAAGAGGATATTTCAACTCTAAACAAACATGCACCAAATAAATATAGGATACGTTTTACAAAAGAAATACTATGAGATCCCAGACTACAAACTAATAACAATAATGGGTAGTTTTAGCATTCCATTTTTATCAATAGGTTATAACAGAGAAACTCTGGAGTTAAATGATATAAATCAAATGAACCTAGGAGATAGCTATGGATATCACAGACAAATACTTTAGAATGTTTTTCTCAGCCAATGGAACTTTTTCCCAGAATCAACTACATACAAATCTCAAATGTAGAAAAACTGAAATAACATCTTGTATTCTTTTTGACCACATTGGAAAAAGGTGGGCATCAAGAGCAATGGAAACTACAAAAAGTACACAAACTCATGGAAACTGAACGTACTACAATAATAAATATTGGGTGAAGGCAGAAATCAGGAAGATTTTAAGTTCTAGAATTGAATGAAAAACAATGATTTCCTATTGATGGAACAAAGTGAAGGCAGTACTAAGGGGAAAATTCATGGAAATAAGTACCTACATTAAGACATCTTAAATTAGTAACGATGTGCTAAAGACTTTGGGAAAACAGGAATAAAGTATCCCAAAAGAATAGGTGGGAAACGATAAAAGTTATAGCTGAAATTAATAAGTGGAGACAGAAATACAAATAACGAATAAAATAAAGGTGGTTCTTTGAATATATTAGCAAGGTTAGCAAACCTTGAGCCAAATTAACCAAAGAAAGCATTCACATTTAAAAAAGGAGACATTAGAACAGACACTCGATACTTTAAAGAAGCTACAACCTTCCAATTTTAAAAAAGCTATGGCCAAATGAATTCAGTAAGTAATTCTACCAAACCTTCAAGGTAGAAGTAACACATAACATACTTGCTGTGTGCTGATCCCACAGCTTGTTAAAAGTTCATTTTCACCAAAATCAGAAACAAGTGAAGGTTGTCCACTTTACCCTCTTCTGTTCAATATAGTAAGTACTTGAAGTCTTATAACAATGAGACAAGTGAAAGCAATAAAGAAGATACAGAAAGGAAGGAAGTCATGAATTCCTATTTGCAGGTGATGATTCTATGTGTAAAAATCCCTAAGCTAAAGATACCACCAAAACCTACACCTGACAAACACATCCAGCAAAATAGCAGAATGCAAAATAGCAGGATGCAAAATCACACACATACATACACACACACACACACACACACACACACACACACACAAAACCACTGGCTTTACTGTATATAAATGACAAGAGATAAACCAGGGAAACAATTTCACAGGAGTCTCAAGAACGTTCTTTTGAATAAACCTAACCAAGGATGTGAAAGACTTGTATGCTGGAAAAGTAACAATACTGAAGAAAGAAACTAAAATAACCTGATGAAAACTAGAACATGACTGCATCTACCATGGTTGAGGAGGTTTTATTGCAGATAGGTGGGAGAATATGGCTGGAGACATCTGGAAGGATCCAGACTGAACGGGGCTAAGAGAGTTGGGAGGAAATCCAAAGAGGAAAGAAGAGTGTGGAGAGGACAAGTAAACTAAGAGACCAAGAAAACACATAGCCAAAATGACTATTATATATAAAAGAAAATCTGGAGGAGGGAACAAAGTTCACCCTCTGCATTGGGGGAGGTTTAGGGAAGGGGGCAGAATGCAAAGTGCTGGAAGGAGCTGTGGGAACTGAGAGACGTGTCCCAGATTTCTTTGGATGGTACAATACCAGAAGGAGGATTGGTAGGATTCATGCTGTGAAAACGCATCCTACCAAAGTGATTGATAGATTCAATGTAATCTTTCTCAAAATTTAAGTTGTTTTGTTTTTTGTTTTTAAATCCTGTGATCGGGATTGTGCAAATATACCACATTTTCTTCATCCATACTTCAGTTGGGTGACATCTTGGCTGTTTCCAGTTTCTGGTTATTAGGAATAAAGTCACTATGAACACAGTTGAACAAGTGTCCTTGTGGCATGGTGGAACATCTTTTGCCTATGTGCCCATGAGTAGTATACCTGGGTCTTGTGGGAGAACTATTCCCAACTTTCTGAGAAATCACCAAAGTGGTCTCCAAAGTGGTTATACAAGTTTGTACTCTCACAGGCAATGGAGGAATGTTCCCCTCCATCCACATCCTTGCCAGTATCTTGGCCATTCTGAAAGGTATAAGATAGAATCTCAGAGTCTTTTGATTTGCCTTTCCCTTATGACTAAGAATGTTGAACATTTCTTCAGGTGCTTCTCGGCCATTAGAGATTATGTTGTCAAGAATGTCGAGATCTTTTCACCATTTTTTAAACATTATTTTATTTGTTTACAATCCTGCTGTTGCCCACCCAGTGCCCCCTCCTACAGTTCCTCTTTGCATTCCTCCTCCTCCTGGGGCCAAAAGGGTGCTCCCCGACACCAGCCCTCCCCCTTCCCTGGGGCCTCAAGTCTTTTCAAGAATTAGGTAAATCTTCTACTGAGGCCAGACCAGACAGTCCTCTGCTATATATGTGCTGGGGCCCTCGGATAAGCCCATGTATGCTGGCTGGTTGGTTGCTCAGTGTCTGGGAGCTCCCTGGGGTCCAGGTTAGTTGAGACTGCTGGTCTTCCTATGAGATCACCCTCCCTTTCAGTTTCTTCAATCCTTCCCCTAATTCAACCATAGGGGTCCTTGACTTCAGTACAATGGTTGGCAGTGAGTATCTGCATCTGTCTCAGTCAGCTGCTGATAGGGCCTCTCAGAGGACAGCCATGCTAGGCTCCTGTCTGTAAGCACACCATAGCATCATTAATAGTGTCAGGCCTTGGTGTTCCCACCATGAGATGGATCCCAAGTTGGACCAGTCAGTGTGCCTTCTTTCCTTCAGTTCATTTAAAAAATATTTTTTATTTATTTACATTCCTGATATTGCCCCCCCTTCCTGGTCCCCTTTCCACATTTCCTCATATCATTCCTCCCCCCCTTGCCTCTGAGAGGGTGTGCCCCCCCACCAGACCTCCCCCTTCTCTGGGGCCTCAAGATTCTTTAGGATTAGTCTCGTCTCCATTTTTGTACCTGCTGTTCTTTTAGACAGGAACAAAGTACCCCATTTTTGTGTTATTTGGTTTGCTGTTCCGGAAATTGCTCCTGTACCATTGTGTTTAAAGCTATTTCCCACGTTCTTTTCTATCAGTTTTAGTGTATCTGGTTTTATGTTGAGGTTTTTGATCCACTCGGACTTGAGTTTTGTGCAAGGTGATGAATATGGATCTATTTGCATTCTTCTACAAGCAGATATCCAGTTACTCCAGCACCATTTATGTAAGATGCTCTCCCCCACCCCCCACCCCATTGTAAGGTTTCGGATTCTTTCTCAAGAAGCAAGTGTCCCTGTGGGTTTACTTTTGGGACTTCAATTCAATTCCATTGATCAACCTGTCTGATTTTATGCTAATACCATAAAGTTTTTATGACTAATGTTTTGTGGTACAGCTTGAAATCAAGGATAATACCTCCAGAAGTTCTTTTATTGTATATGATTGTTTTGGATATCCTGTTTTTTTGTTTGTTTTTTATTTTTGTTTTTGAAGCTGAGTATTCTTTCAAGGTCTGTGAAGAACTGTGTTAGAATTTTGATGGAAATGGTATTGAATCTGGAGGTTGCTTTTGGTAAAGTGGACACTTTTACTATATTAATCCTACTGACTCATGAGCACAGGAGATCTTTCTATCTTCTGGTATCTTCTTCAGTTTCTTTCTTCACAGACTTGAAGTTCTTGCCATAATGGTCTTTCACTTGCTTGGTGAGAGTTACAGCAAGATATTTTATACTGAGCTGGGTGGTGGTGGCACATGCCTGTAATCCCAGCACTCGGGGAGGCAGAGGCAGGTGGATTTCTGAGTTTGAGGCCAGCCTGGTCTACAGAGTGAACTCCAGGACAGCCAGGGCTATACAGAGAAACCCTGTCTCGAAAAAACCAAGTCCATAAAACAAAACAAAACAAACAAACAAACAAACAAAAGATATTTTATACTATTTGTCGTGGGGGATGTGGAAGTGAACCTGGTGGAGGACAAAGTGGGACAGAGAGCGAAGTGCTATAGGCTCCTTCAGTTTCTCCAGGAATCCTGATCTGCCGTCCATGGTATACAGTGTGAGATGGCTCCTGGCACACAGGTGAGACAACACAAAGGACCCAAGCCAGGTCAGTGGCTGCTTCCCCTGTCTTCTCAAAATCTCCCTTGGTGATCGGCCCCTCCCCTACAGGCTCATGGGCAGATGAGTCAGATTCAGCCAAACAAAGCGTGTTGTGTCCCCGTTTGCCTTTGAATACATAACCATACCCTAATTGGCTGAAAAACTATATAAGCTTATGTGTTAAGCAATAGAGTTAGATATGCACCCTGGTCCTGGTCTCCATAGTCCAAACCTGGGAATCTTTATGGGTTCCGCCTCCACTTTCCTCCCCATTTCCTGGTTCCTGTTCTCATAAATTGTGGCTAATGTGAAGGGTGTTGTTTCCTTTATTTTGTTCTTGGCCTATTTATCATTTGTATAAAGGAGGCTACTGATTTTTTTAGTTAATTTTGTAACCAGCCACTTTACTGAAGGTGTTTATCAGCTGTAGGAGTTCTCTGGTAGAGATTTTGGGGTTACTTATATATGCTACCATATCATCCGAGACTTTGACTTCTTCCTTTCCAATTTGTATCCCCTTGATATCCTTTAGTTGTCTTATTGTTCTACCTAAAGCTTCAAGCACTATATTAAATAGGCATGGAGAGAGTAGACAGCCTTGTCTTGTTCCTAATTTTAACTGAATTCCTTTAGGTTTTTCTCTATTTAATTTGATTTTGGTGATCAGCTTGCTGTATATTGCCTTTGTTACATTTGTGCCCGTATTCCTGATATCTCTAAGATAGAAGGATGTTGGATTTTTGTCAGAGTTTTTTTCAGCATCTAATGTGTTGATCACATGTTTTTTACATTTATTTATTTATTTATTTATTTATTTATTTATTTATTTATTTATTTATTTAATGTAAGTACACTGTAGCTGTCTTCAGACACCAGAAGAGGGCTTGAGATCTATTTACGGATGGTTGTGAGCCACCACGTGGGTGCTGGGATTTGAACTCATGACCTTCTGAAGAGCAGTTGGTGCTCTTACCCACTGAGCCATCTCTCCAGCCCTGATCATGTGTTTTTTTTTCTTTTAGTTTTTTTCTTTATATGGTTGATTACATTAATGGATTATCATATGTTGAACCGACCCTGTATCTCTCATATGACCTCTACTTGATGTTTTTGATGTATTTTTTGTATTTTGTTGAATATTTTTGCATCAATGTTCATAAGGGAAATTGATCAGAAATTCTCTTTTTTGCATGTGTGTGTCTGTGTGGTTTAGGTATCATTCTATGTAGCCTCATTCTATGTAGCCAATTTGGCAGCATTCCTTCTGTTTTTATAGTTTGAGAATTATTGGTATTAGTTCTTCTTTGAATATCCAGTAGAATTCCTCGCTAAAATTATCTGGTAGTGGGCTTTTTTTGTTTGTTTGTTTTATTTTGTTTTGTTTGTTTGGTTGGGAGAGTTTTAATTACTGCTTCTATTTCTTTGGGGATTACCGGACTATTTAGATAGTTTACCTGATCTTGATTTAACTTTGGTAAGTGGTAAGTGGTATCTATCAAGAAAATCATTCACTTCATTGAGATTTTTCAA